>NW_019384490.1:872517-883202 GCF_000671375.1 Centruroides sculpturatus
CTAATAAAGATATTGGCTTATTGCAATGACCTATTAAGAGCTTTTGTAGTGAAGGTGATGATTTGATTAAATTTTGAAAAAAATGACAATACTTGATGCGATACATGGTGTAACTCAATCTTGGAATAAAATAAAGCCAATAACACTCGTTCGATTGTGGAGGAAAATTCTACCAAATGTAGAAGGTGATTTTTTGGATTCTATAGAGCCCAAGACAAGTGAAATAGTATCTGAAATAAGTGAGCTACATGCAAATTTACATGGCTATGAAAATGTTGATAGAGAAAATATTGAGGAGTGGTTAGAACATGATTCATGTGATAGAGGTTTTCAAATAATGAGTGACACAGATATTATTTCCAATCTCATTCAACCAGAAGAGCAAGAGAATGAAGCTGAAAGTGGAGAATAAGAAATTATCAATCACATTAGTCACAACACGTCCCTGAGATCTGTTGACACTTTGTTGGAGTACATCAACCAATGAGAATTCAAGTATAATGACGTACTGTAATAGCTCTTAGAAAAATTCGAACTGATATTAAAAAATCATTAAAAGATTCCTGCAAACAAACCAAAATCACAGATTTTCTTAATAATAATGAGCATTAAACATTTTCAAATAATTGTCTGCCTTAGAAATGTATAATATGTTGTATTTTAGAAATAAATAATTATAGTTCAGATTATCCATGTTTTTCGATTATCCATGCCATCTCTCCCCACCATTAGCCCGGATAATCAGGAGTTTACTGTATTTGAGTAAAGAAATGGTTATAAAATTTCAGGCTATTTGTATCCTAGGAAAGACTCAATTCTTAATATCTATCTAAATAGTCCAGAGAGGGTCTGAATGTTGCTGATCTCAGTTTAGGATAAGTCCCTCAACAATTGATGACTGGTGAATCAATGGAGCTCACTTCATCCAATTGAATTGTGCATCAGATGGAAACTTGGGGTTGGCTGAGGTGTTTGTCCAACAGTCAGCCACTCAGAAAGCACAACACAGAGAAGTTAAAACTTTAACATGACTAAAGTGTAACTCTAAAAAAAAGTGATCAGGTAGAGAGGACAGATCACAGGATGAGAACTTTTTATAAGTAAAGTTTAAATCCTCAAGAACAGAACTTGGATCTTGGAGAAAGAACAACAGATATTACAGAAAGAATCTCGTGTCCTCAAAACACAAGTTTCTAAGGATTTTCTCCCTGATCCCACATTCTGATTGATACTTTCACTTTCCAATTGATCCATCCTTGTCTCCAAGTGACAATTCTAAACCTTTCATGCTGCAGGAGAGGTTAACATTAACATTCAACCTGATGCCATTTTCTGATGGATATCAGATAGTATTTATCAAACTTTGAAACCCTTTCTTATAACTCATGCATTTTGTGTTTACTTTTTTTGACATCAAGAATTTATAACTGTCTCCATATGACATTATCTAATTCATCATTTCACTATATCATTGTTTAACTTTATATCATTTTTTCATTTGAAAGGAATTTGAAAGGGAATTTAACTCCTTGTCAAACACTTGTTAACATTCTAGCATGTAATTTCGAATTCCATCCGAGACCTCACAAAATGATATTTCTGGAAAAAAGTAAATACATAATTATAAACTTAATTTTTAAATTATTATTTACTAACTAGCATCTAAATGACAATATCACTGAACAAATCACACACACAAGTTTGAGTCATTAGTTTCATATGAATGTGAAAGGGAAAAATCATATTTTATTATGTTACTAAATATTTGAAAATGTAGTTTACTGGCTTTTCTTTTACACTTATATATATATATATATACAAATTTTAATTATTAAAAAAAACAAATATTAGTAACAGGAAATGCAATTACACCCTTGCATCACTCTGCTGCACCACAAATTACAAATTTATTATTTTATAATCAATTTTTTAAAATCAATATTAATTAAAATAAGTTACAAGATATTTTTTTTTTGTTATATATTTTGTCTACGAGGACTTAGCCTATTAATAGGATATATTGCACTAGTGTTTTGGTTTTAGCAATCAAGGTACAAATTTTTTTATTCCAGGAAAACAATCTTTATTGATCACCTTGTATTATACCTGTGATCAATAAAGATTGTTTGTTTTTCCTGAATAAAAAATTTCTTTTTCCTCAATTGCTAAAGCCAAAACATCAGTGCGATACGTCCTATTAATAGGCTGTCTTTGTAGACAAAATATATAACAAATAGAAAATAAGGACATAGAGGTATATAAATTAAGTTACAAGATATCTTTAAAATATTTTGCATTAAAAAAAAATTCTTTTTTATAACCTTAAATATTTTACTTAAAATATAAAAAAATTTATACAGATGTGCATAATTTATTGTTACCATTTTGAAACACCTTAGCTTTAAAACAGTACAAAACAGAAAGAAACAGTTTTTTTTTTCTATCCTTTTAGAATTCACAGAGTTTAATTTGCATTCAGTATACTTTGACATAAATTCCACCTCTCATTCTCAAAACATCTGATCAATATTTTATCACCTGCCATATGTTTTGTAACAAATTATTGATTAATTTTAATTCTTGTTTGATTCTTCTTCATAATTCAATGATATCAGTAACTTTTTATAGTACATCAGATCCTTGACATGACCTCACACCTCACAGGAAAAAATCTAGTGAGGTTATGTTTGGCAATCATGGAGCCAATTTGTCAGTCCATTAGAAATCCATTGGTCCAGAAAAGTCTGGTCTAAAGTTCTCAAAAAGTGAGTTCTCAGTGAGATGGAGTGACATCTCTCTGAAAGATTAACATTGATTGGAGTTACTTGAGCTGCAAAATAAAGAACAAAGCATTCCATCATGTATTGATAGCGCTTACATTAGGGATTCTCAAACAGGATCCCGTCTGTTTTTTAACCCGGGAAATATCCCAGGAAATTCTTCTCATTCTGGGAAACCCCACAAATTTCTTAAAAGTTCACATTTTTCTTTTTTTGTGTTAAGGTTGAGGAAATTTTGCAAATAGAAAGTATAATTAACTCAAACTGTCAGAATACATTTGTATTTATTAATTTTAAGCTTGCTTATTAGTTTTTTAAATTTTTGCTTGTTATGACAGCCCACAGATTGTCAATAATCAATATGTATTTGTGGCAGGACTCTGAAAATTCTTTACTTGTCAGAACCTGTAATATCTTGAATAATTGTGCTGATGCTGTCTTGATTTTAACTATGCCCAGTAGCTTCAATAATTGCATTATGCCAGGTTGTGCAAATTGGGCAAGGATAGAAATAAGTACAAAGTCTGCAAGTATGAAATTTTTATTCATAAATCTGATTATTAAAGCCAAACCAACTGCCAAATTACTGGGCTATAAACTTAATACTGCTATTAATTAAAGCTGCTGAGGTAGACAAATCAAGAATAGTTGAGAGCAAAAGAAGTACTGCAACGCATCTCAAACACGAACTAGAAATTTTCAACACTATGAATGAAAAAATGCATAACATTTGTCTTCTCTTAAATGCATCAAAGACAATTCCACCCACATCCATTGAATTGGAAAGGGCATTTTCGGCAGCAGGACTTTCCATTAAAAAATAATAACCAGATTGAATGATCGAAGTATTGACCATCTTTTGTTTTCAAAATCATATAAAAATTTACAATAATATTTTGTATTATGTTTTATTTAAAAAACGAAAATTACATTCTAAGTTAGAAGTTTAATCTAAGTTCAATTTTTCTTTAAATTTTCAACTAAATTCAAAGGCAGTTTTTCTATAAGCAGTTTCCAACAAACTTTAATAAATTTTTTCTATTTGTGAACATTTCTATGTAATTCAAAGGTAACTTTTAATATATATCTTACACAGCATTATTAATATGATTTCAGAGGTTGCAGAAAATTACTTTTAAAAATGAAAAATAATTATATCATTTGATTTCAAGATATTTTTTATATTTTAAAAATAATTAATTATATCCCAAGATCCCAGGAAACAGTTCACTTTTTTCCCAAAATCCTGGGACAAGCAAAATCTGAGAAATGAGAAATTCTAGCTTACATTCATGATTTTTTCCTCAAAAAAATGGGCTTATAACCAAATCAACACTAACACACACGACATATTAAGTTCAGTGTATTGTACAAAAGTAACTGATAACACTGATTATTCAGAAGAATTAAATGCACAATTAAAACTGTAATCAACATGTTAAAAAGCATATGGAGAGAGATTGAATATCAATTAGATGTTTTGAGAATGACAGGTTGAACTCATATCAAAGTGTAACGAATGCAAATAAAATCTGCATGAATTCCACTACAAGAATAAAACAAAATGTTTCTTTCTAAGTTGCATTGTCTTAAAGTTAGGCATTTAGAAATGGTAACAATAAATTATGTAAATATTTAAATAAAATACACCCTATATATTTTATCAATATTTAAAGTTATCAACAATATAATATGCAAAGTTATTTTTTTAAATACCAGGCCAAGGAGATATTGTAGCTCTTTGTACTAAGTCAACAGCTCTAACTTTGCAATAATCAGAATGAAGAAGTGAATTGAACAAGGTTGATTTTCCAACATTTGTACAACCAACTAAATAAACATCACCTGAAAAATAAAAAGTTATATCATTATCAAAGTAATACATTAAATGCTCATAATCTGTGTTTATAATTTAGAATTAATATATTATAACAGTCAGAATTAATCAGAATTAATGTAATTTTATAATAGCATTAAATTACACTAACATAATATAACAAAGATACTTTTTAACTTTATATACCTAAAACAGTATGTAAATTATTGGTAGTAAAAGAAGAAATACTACTGTTATAAACTATCTAAACCCAAAACTTTTAACACACAAATACGATAACTAATGATTATTACTTTAGATAAATCTTGCTGTCTTCAGGAAATTAAACAAAGCACATTTGAATTAAAAAATGACCATTCTGAACATTTTAATGTAGAATATATAATTCAAAATAAAACAGAACTCTTAATATATTTAATGACCACAATATCACAAATTTATAATATAACTGCCTAAAAAGAGTTTTTTGAGGCAGTTGAAACAGTTTGTTTGAGGCAGTTGAAATTTATAATACATACTCAAAAAAAGTTTTTTTGAGGTGATGTATTATAAATTTCTGGAGATACTCCTGCATCCATCATATCACACATCGCTGGATGGTACTCATGTTGTGCCCAACCTGAATGCATTGACAAAACAAGATCGTGCAGACCAAGGTTGTTCCCCTGGTGGTATTCAGCTCACTGTTATCTCTCAGAATTTTCTACACTTCTTTGAATGTTTGACTGCCATAAACCGTTGCTGATAGCATTTATGGCCCAAGCTGGCTGCTGCTCTTTTCTATTCCAAAACTGGGTACCACAATCTGCACATATGCAAACTTAATCATTTGCATAACTCTGTCACCTCTACCATCCTGCAATTTTTGTTTATAGTGCTTTCTATGAGTGACCACTCAAAAATTCTGTTTTGGAAATGTCTATCATATATGTCTCAATTGTAAATAAAATTGAGAGAGAAAGCATTGGTATATTGCTTATAAATAAATACAGTGGAACCTCAGTATACGACCTTAATCTGTTCCTGATGTTTGGACTTATACCGAATAGGACGTATACCAAACCAACCTTTCCCATAAGAAGTAATGTAAAAATGATTAATCCGTTCTCATGTGAAAAAAATGGCTGGCTTTAACACCTCGCTTTCCTGGCTAGTTTCTGCTTGATTTTTCATAAGATCAGCATGTATCTTTTTAGCTTTCTCGCAAATAATTGCTTCCGAGACGATGTCGCCAGCACACTGTTTTTCAGTTATCCAAAGCAAAAGCAATATGATCTAATGTCTTCGATCTCTGTTTAGAAATTGATTTAACCCCTTTTGCAACGTTAGCAGATTTATAATGTCTTTATTTTTCACAACTGTCAATATCGTCGTTCTCAGAATACGGTATGCAACAGTTAAAATCTCGAACACACGTGCCACCTTCATATATCTCAACAATTTCTTTTATCAGTTCCATTGTGATCCTAGTCATTTTATTAGTTTTCTGTTGCTTTTCATTTGCCTTTTTGCAATTCATGATTAATAAAATTAATAAAATTTTACTTACAAATTAAAATGAGAAGAAATTTAACAAAGTCATAAACCGTTGAATGCAAACGTCTAGTCTAGTCTAGTACACCGATAGTGCTACTTGTTTATAGATGGCACGTATAATTGAATTAAGTCGTATACCGAAGAAAAGTCGTATACCAAGCAAAATTTGTTTTGTCCAAACAGGACGTATTCCGAATTGGACGTATTCTAAAGCAGACGTATACCAAGGTACCACTGTACCATATATTTAAACAAATCAAACTAGAATTTATAAATTATTTTTAGACTATAATTTAATTAATCAATTTTGTACTAAAGATAATTTTTTTTTTTTTACTGTACATATAGTTCAGACTATTTATTTTGCTAGGCTACATATTTACATTCTTTTTCACTTATAAAATAATTTAAATATACTCACCTCTATTTTTCCATAATTTGTGCAATTTATTTATAAGTTCTTCAATACCATAACCAGTTTTAGCACTTATCAAATGAATATGTTTTATGTTTTTCCCCCTATCAACACCTGTATCTTTTAAAGTTTGCTGAATTGTATAAATCACATAATTTAAATCCTTACCATTTTGTATTGGTAATAAATCTACTTTATTTCCTACAACAATAATTGGCTTAATTCCTATTATATCTGTAATATTTGACCATATACTACAAGGAAAATCCATTAAATCAATCATAAGTATTACCAGTGAATTTTTATCTTTAATATTTGATAATATCTCAGGATACTGAGATGGATCAACTGAAACATTCAAAGCTACATTAAAATGTTTCAAATAAATACACCTTTGACAAATTTCACCTCTTAATTTCCAAAGTTTTGACAAAAACAACTTAAAACGTTCACTAGGCATATATCCTGGCAAAGCAGAGTCTTTACAATGAAGTAAAGCACCACAACCACCACATGGTATATCGCTGACTGGAAGTGACGGATTAGGTGTACCATAATTACTATTCCAAAAGTCTTCTCTTAAAGAAGATATTTCTTTTTTTAATTTATCATCTTTATCGACGGCTTTTTCAAGGTAATCAAATGCATTATTCTGTACATCATTGCCAGTTTTTTTCAAATTTTCTAATTTTACTTCTTCTAATATTACTTTTTGATAGGGATACTGAATTATTGAGGATTTAATATTGTCATTCAAATTACTTATTTCTGAATTTAAACGAGTTAAGTTTTGATTTAAATTTTCTTTTTTTAATTTTAATTTCAAAGCTATTGGTAAATCATCATCATCATCATCATCACTGTTATCATCTAATTTCTCAGTGTTTTTCCTCATTGACCGAATAGTTGAACGAATTTTCTTATCAATAAATCCGGTTCCTAATAAAGATATTGGCATGTTCTGAGGATCAACATTTTTTCTTCTAATTACATTATCTTGTTCATCAGTCGATTTATCACCCATTTGTTCATCCTTAGTATTTGTCTCTAAATACCTTTTACATTGACAATTAAAGAAAACATTATAATAAGAAAAATAAAGTTTTTTAGAATAAATTGGAAATATTTCCGAATAAGTTTTATGTGAAAAATTCTTCGAATTTACAACTTTTAAATATGACTTTAAAAGTGGGTTATAATTTTTAATATATTTAAATTTAAAAAAAACCATATTCCATCAAATTTAGATCTTGAATAAGATTAATATTTCTACCGTTGATATATAACTTCTTGCTTTATCTTGTCCTTTTTAACATTACCACTAAACGTTTTTCCCTCTTAAATGAACGAACTAAGAAGATTGATTACCGAAATCATTTGTTGACAAAATTACGAACACGTGATAACGCGAAACATTTTAACATGGCTTCCTTTCGAATTTGGCTCTATAAAGAGCCACCATGCGGTCAAAATTAAACTTTGAATTTTATTATTAGATAAATTAATTTCATTAAAACCACTTTTATTTAGCAGAGGAATCATCCAAGAGCATCTGAAAACAACCGTTTCAGAGAAATTAAATTTAATTAAATCTGAAATAAATTATGTTGAATGCATTAATTAATAAAGTTGTTTGAGTCTCCCGAACGTTTTAAGAGATTAGGCTAACGAACAAATTTTCCAATGCATCATGATCAATTCGTGGCGACGGCCGGATGGCCGAGCGGTCAAGGTGGCAGCGTAACACTCTGGGGGACCCACGATCGAATCCAGACGGGTCGAAAACTCTCCGGGAATTTTTCGGAGGTGATCCCCGATAGGATGTCTGTCCCCGTCCCTCACTATCCGGCTGCCCCATTGTGAGCCTGACCGAACCCATAATGGACTTACGAAAAGAGGCCCTCTTAGTGCCCACGGGGCGAAAAGAGTTGAAAAAACGTATATGTTTATATATATATCATCAATGTTGCCTTTTAAGTTCTAAGATTCTAGAAAATAGCGATGCAACTGAGAACTGGAAAAAATTGCATTTGTTTGTCTGACTTCCTAAAAAATATCAGTGCCAATGCACGCAAAATTAAAACAATAAAGCGCCAATTAACGTATTTACATTGAAAAATGACCAAAGAATCCAACTAAGTAAATTATTTACTTCGTTGTCGTACTGTACATTGTAATGAATAAAAATTCCAATACGTGATCCGAAAATGCTGCCTCACCTCACGCGCCGTCCTGCATAAAATATAACTTTTAGATAGCACAATTGAATTTGCGGAACATCTCATCATAATAATGAAATATATAGTAATAAATACAGTATATAAGTACTTAAAAATGTCCAAGTACATCTTCGAAAACTGAGTCTATGCTTGATGTAATGAAATTTTGCGCATGTTTTTTTTTTTAACTCTTTCCGCCCTGTGAGCCTAACACGGCCTTTTTTAGCAAGCCCATTATGGGTTCGGTTAGACCCACAATGAAGGCGGCCGGGTGGTGAGAGACAGGGCCCGACATACCTAGACGGACCACTCCCGAAAAAATTCCGATCCGGATTCGATCCCGAGTCCTCCAGAGCTTTACGTTGCCACCTTGACCGCTCGGCCATCCGGTCGTATTATGCAAGATTAATATGTTGTTATCTTAAAACTGTTAAATTAAGAGACTTGAGAAGAAAGAATGCAGTAAAAAGGTTTCGGACTAATAAACTAAAATACCATAATCAGGGGCGGATCTACATAGGATCTAATAGGGCTTAAGCCCTGGGCCCCAAGTGTCAAGGGCCCACAAAAATTGAATTATTATCATAAATTTTTTATACTTTTTCATTAACAATAAGCACCTATAGATATAAAGTTTGTCATTCAACAACACCATTTCATAAATAAATATATTTCAACTCTGATTTTGATGTTATTAAAAATGAATTCTTAAGATTCTTAATCTAATAAAAAATGGTGCCCCGTTGGACTTCAATAAGCCATAGGCCCGGAAAATCCGCCCCTGATCCGCCCCTGACCGTAATGTATTCAAAAATTCAAAATCTCGTTATTCAGTCAGATTATCTGTGGCCGAGTGAATTGAATAAAACCATCAAATGTCGGTAGTTGGTCTCACCAATAAGCTGGTCGCGTAGAATTTCTATGGTTTTTATCGCCTATCAACTCCTAAATAGGGACCCAGTTTCCAATAGAAAGTCTTCCCAGGGGGCTTCTCCTCTTGGCAGATCGCTCATGAGTTGCTTGCCTATCCCATCAAACCAAGCCAAACCAGCCAGCAGAGCCGTCAAGGAAAGGGAGTTAGGGACTTTTTGCCGGGCCGGAGAAAACTTGAGGGCCTATAATGATTCTTGTTCAATAAAATTAACGTTATTTTTTACTAATAGGAAATAAAATCTTCAAGACTAGTTTTCTTTATTTGTATACTGCAACGCGACATGTAGCGAAGGGCAGTACCGCCATTAACTGGAGCACTTACCCAGAGCCCCGCCCTTAAGAAGTTTATTTTTTGAATTTTTACACCATTTGGATAATTTGGCGTAGTGCTCCATAGAAAATATATTAAACCACAATTCTCAATTCTACCATATTTATAAATTTATAGCACAGAAAGTAGTAAACATTCAAAAAAGCTAAACATTTAAGTATTTAATAATAGCTATGACGAAAGTGGCACAAAAACTATTTGCTACAATAAAATTCCATAGAAAAATTGGAAAACTTAAAATACTGTATTCCAAATTACTATAATTTTGAATTTATGATATCAGTGGTCATTTGGTACGATTTTTTAATCCGCAGTAGATAAGTAATGCGTGAAAAATTGCCACAGATGCAAGTTTTGTAATGAAACTATTAAAGAAATCGATAGATTATTTAAAAGATTTCAGAGAAAATTCTTAAAATCGAAATTAATAACAAATGAAATCTGTAAAAATGCGACATTCCTCTTGTATTCAAAGAAGTCGGATCAAGAAAACGAAAACGTTTATTTGATTAGGAAGAAACGGATACATGTACTGTACAGTACAGATACTCCTGAAACAAATTTCTATAGGAACTAATTTTTTTTTTTTTTTTTGCAAATCAGCTCAACACTTTTTCGGCTATGATTTTCTGGG
>NW_019384490.1:888786-927736 GCF_000671375.1 Centruroides sculpturatus
TTTTTTTTTTAATTTAAATTTATAATTCTGATAATGAAAATGTATAAACATAATTCTGATTTTTTTCCTTATAAATTTCATTGGTCAACTAAGATTTATTTTTTTAATGATATATGCAAAAAAGAGTAGTTAAAAGGAGAATAAAAGAAAATATAAAATAGTTAAAATAAACTGCTTAATAAGTAGTTTAATTTTTTATGTATTTAATTAAGTTGGATTGCATTTTTGCTTATTTATCACATATCCTATTGAACAAATTGTTTCATTTAATTTATTTATATTTATATATTTCAAAAATATACATAAATCCTTTTGGCTTATAAATAACATAAAAGAATTAAAAACAATTTGTTTAAATTAAAATATTTTCCAAAAATAATTTCAAATTTATTTCAAGAGAAATAGTATTAAGTATAAATGTGAGTTAATTACATTGTTAGTAATGAAAATATAACAAGTTTTTTCTTTTATTCAGTTCATTAATTAATTTAGTACAAATTAATTAACTACTCAATATTAATACTCAATAAATTTTTAAGAATATAATTCTTCACAGAAGTTTATTTTTTTATTAAAATGATGGAAAGAATATATTCACAATTAAAAAATATTTTTTATAGAACAATATCATATTTAATTATCTAATATATTAAATTTTTTGGCTAGTACAAATTAGTTAAAGCAGAAAAAAATTAATAAAGTTTTAAAGATTTCATGGGATTATTCCAAGTTCAGTTTCAAATTAGTTTTTGATTAGAAAATATGAATATTGTCTTTAACATGAAAAATAAAAATATATTTTTATTGTAAATATAAAATCAAAAATATGATATACATTTTATATTCAAAAAGCTTGTGTTTATATCATGAAAATTTGATATATTTATAACACATACAGGAAAACTTGTTGGCAAATTTTATATAAAAGTTTTCCTGTAAAGTTTTTCTTGTTTTTGAATAATTTTTAATTAAATCTCTAATAGTAAAGAAAATAGTAAAGAAAAAACTCTGCATATTAATGATCCAATTGCTCAAATCTACACATTTTTAAGTCCATATCATTTGATTGCTTTTTTTATTATTAAATTTTTAGGGTCATTTGATGTTTTTTAGATTATATCAGAATACTATTCCTATCTGTTTATTTAATTTTATTGTTCAAATAAAATATTTTATTCTTTTTTGTTCCTTTTTAAATAAGTATTTTAATGTAGAATAATTGAATAAACTGTAAATATACAGTCAAGCAGAAAGATGTCCATTTTTTAAAACTACATTATTCAATTACATTATCAGTAAATTTGATTTAGTGCAGTCACCATAATGAATCTTTCATCATTGATTCATCATCATGTTATTTACTGGAAAAAACTGTTAAGCCAGCATATTAAATAAAATACTGTATTTTAATGTAATCAATCACATGACAGCATGCTCTTCTATAACAGTAAAAAACTTACACTACTAAACACACCTGATTATATTTGCCAAGTTTTTTCTTTATTCCAAATGTTTTCATTCTATTTGGATAGGCCATCTTCAGGCTTTCACATTTATCGTTCTAATGGAACCTTTTGTTTGAATGGAAAGGAGTTTCATTCGAACAAAAGGTTCCATTAGAATGATGAATGTGAAAGCCTGAAGATGGCCTATCCAAATAGGATGAAAACATTTGGAATAAACAAAAAAACTCGGTAAATATAATCAGGTGTGTTTAGTAGTATAAGTAACTAATATTGCTGAGAAGAAGATGGATAGTAAAAAACTTTTAAAAGAAGAGATGAAATTGGATTATTTTAATTCTTACTTTGTAGCTTATTTGTGTTGTTGTAAAATAACATTAATATTTAATAATCTACCTTTATCACTTTTTTTATAATATAAATAAAATTTATAGGATTAGGTAAGTAGAACTAATGAAATTATTTTATAATAATAATTCAGTTTTATTTGTAAGATTTTATAAAATAAAAATTTAAACTTGTTAATTGAAAAAAAATATACTTCAAAAATACAAATATTCATTCAAGATTAAGTTTTATAAAATAAGAAATTTGATTCTGATTTACAGTGATAAAAATAGTTATATTACTGGAAAATTCAATATATGAATTTGCTTAATAAGTAACAGTAATGTAATAATAAACATTTTTATTATTGTTATGAATTGTATTTTTTAGAAGCATCCTAGAGATTAGTATGCACTTATTGGATATATAATTACATTACTAAAANAGTTACACTGTATTTATTAATAAATTTAATATAACTAAAATTAACAAACAATTATTTATTGTGACATCATCACAATGTTGTGCTACAATTTTTAATCATATTTAAATTTAAAAAAAACCATATTCCATCAAATTTAGATCTTGAATAAGATTAATATTTCTACCGTTGATATATAACTTCTTGCTTTATCTTGTCCTTTTTAACATTACCACTAAACGTTTTTCCCTCTTAAATGAACGAACTAAGAAGATTGATTACCGAAATCATTTGTTGACAAAATTACGAACACGTGATAACGCGAAACATTTTAACATGGCTTCCTTTCGAATTTGGCTCTATAAAGAGCCACCATGCGGTCAAAATTAAACTTTGAATTTTATTATTAGATAAATTAATTTCATTAAAACCACTTTTATTTAGCAGAGGAATCATCCAAGAGCATCTGAAAACAACCGTTTCAGAGAAATTAAATTTAATTAAATCTGAAATAAATTATGTTGAATGCATTAATTAATAAAGTTGTTTGAGTCTCCCGAACGTTTTAAGAGATTAGGCTAACGAACAAATTTTCCAATGCATCATGATCAATTCGTGGCGACGGCCGGATGGCCGAGCGGTCAAGGTGGCAGCGTAACACTCTGGGGGACCCACGATCGAATCCAGACGGGTCGAAAACTCTCCGGGAATTTTTCGGAGGTGATCCCCGATAGGATGTCTGTCCCCGTCCCTCACTATCCGGCTGCCCCATTGTGAGCCTGACCGAACCCATAATGGACTTACGAAAAGAGGCCCTCTTAGTGCCCACGGGGCGAAAAGAGTTGAAAAAACGTATATGTTTATATATATATCATCAATGTTGCCTTTTAAGTTCTAAGATTCTAGAAAATAGCGATGCAACTGAGAACTGGAAAAAATTGCATTTGTTTGTCTGACTTCCTAAAAAATATCAGTGCCAATGCACGCAAAATTAAAACAATAAAGCGCCAATTAACGTATTTACATTGAAAAATGACCAAAGAATCCAACTAAGTAAATTATTTACTTCGTTGTCGTACTGTACATTGTAATGAATAAAAATTCCAATACGTGATCCGAAAATGCTGCCTCACCTCACGCGCAAAATTTGTTTTGTCCAAACAGGACGTATTCCGAANTAAAAAATATCAGTGCCAATGCACGCAAAATTAAAACAATAAAGCGCCAATTAACGTATTTACATTGAAAAATGACCAAAGAATCCAACTAAGTAAATTATTTACTTCGTTGTCGTACTGTACATTGTAATGAATAAAAATTCCAATACGTGATCCGAAAATGCTGCCTCACCTCACGCGCCGTCCTGCATAAAATATAACTTTTAGATAGCACAATTGAATTTGCGGAACATCTCATCATAATAATGAAATATATAGTAATAAATACAGTATATAAGTACTTAAAAATGTCCAAGTACATCTTCGAAAACTGAGTCTATGCTTGATGTAATGAAATTTTGCGCATGTTTTTTTTTTTAACTCTTTCCGCCCTGTGAGCCTAACACGGCCTTTTTTAGCAAGCCCATTATGGGTTCGGTTAGACCCACAATGAAGGCGGCCGGGTGGTGAGAGACAGGGCCCGACATACCTAGACGGACCACTCCCGAAAAAATTCCGATCCGGATTCGATCCCGAGTCCTCCAGAGCTTTACGTTGCCACCTTGACCGCTCGGCCATCCGGTCGTATTATGCAAGATTAATATGTTGTTATCTTAAAACTGTTAAATTAAGAGACTTGAGAAGAAAGAATGCAGTAAAAAGGTTTCGGACTAATAAACTAAAATACCATAATCAGGGGCGGATCTACATAGGATCTAATAGGGCTTAAGCCCTGGGCCCCAAGTGTCAAGGGCCCACAAAAATTGAATTATTATCATAAATTTTTTATACTTTTTCATTAACAATAAGCACCTATAGATATAAAGTTTGTCATTCAACAACACCATTTCATAAATAAATATATTTCAACTCTGATTTTGATGTTATTAAAAATGAATTCTTAAGATTCTTAATCTAATAAAAAATGGTGCCCCGTTGGACTTCAATAAGCCATAGGCCCGGAAAATCCGCCCCTGATCCGCCCCTGACCGTAATGTATTCAAAAATTCAAAATCTCGTTATTCAGTCAGATTATCAGTGGCCGAGTGAATTGAATAAAACCATCAAATGTCGGTAGTTGGTCTCACCAATAAGCTGGTCGCGTAGAATTTCTATGGTTTTTATCGCCTATCAACTCCTAAATAGGGACCCAGTTTCCAATAGAAAGTCTTCCCAGGGGGCTTCTCCTCTTGGCAGATCGCTCATGAGTTGCTTGCCTATCCCATCAAACCAAGCCAAACCAGCCAGCAGAGCCGTCAAGGAAAGGGAGTTAGGGACTTTTTGCCGGGCCGGAGAAAACTTGAGGGCCTATAATGATTCTTGTTCAATAAAATTAACGTTATTTTTTACTAATAGGAAATAAAATCTTCAAGACTAGTTTTCTTTATTTGTATACTGCAACGCGACATGTAGCGAAGGGCAGTACCGCCATTAACTGGAGCACTTACCCAGAGCCCCGCCCTTAAGAAGTTTATTTTTTGAATTTTTACACCATTTGGATAATTTGGCGTAGTGCTCCATAGAAAATATATTAAACCACAATTCTCAATTCTACCATATTTATAAATTTATAGCACAGAAAGTAGTAAACATTCAAAAAAGCTAAACATTTAAGTATTTAATAATAGCTATGACGAAAGTGGCACAAAAACTATTTGCTACAATAAAATTCCATAGAAAAATTGGAAAACTTAAAATACTGTATTCCAAATTACTATAATTTTGAATTTGTGATATCAGTGGTCATTTGGTACGATTTTTTAATCCGCAGTAGATAAGTAATGCGTGAAAAATTGCCACAGATGCAATTTTTGTAATGAAACTATTAAAGAAATCGATAGATTATTTAAAAGATTTCAGAGAAAATTCTTAAAATCGAAATTAATAACAAATGAAATCTGTAAAAATGCGACATTCCTCTTGTATTCAAAGAAGTCGGATCAAGAAAACGAAAACGTTTATTTGATTAGGAAGAAACGGATACATGTACTGTACAGTACAGATACTCCTGAAACAAATTTCTATAGGAACTAATTTNTATAGTAATAATTAATGTAATTTAAAAAATGGTTGTTACTATGGTCATCATCTGGCATAGTAACAAAAGAAACAATTTTTAACATTTCTTGATTTTTGCAAAAAAATTTTTATTAGGTAGAATTGTGGATTATCTCCATAATGAGACATTTTGGAGAGTTAATTAGATTGTCTTCTGATTTTTTGTTACTATAAGGAAAGATTAGATTATTATCTTAAATTTATATAAAAAACACCATTTAATTTTTTAAAGGATACTTCATTTTTTTTTAAATTATCATTACAATACTGTGAAAAACTAACGAGGAAAGTTATATCAAACACTATTTTTAATATTGTTAGAATCAAGGAAAACAATATATTTTTGCCACGTAAATACAGTGGAACCCCGGTTAACAAACGTCCTGGTTAACGACCAAATCAGTTAACGAACTTTTATTTTGCAAAACTTTTGTCTCGGATAATGAACAAAATTCAGATAATGAACTTAATGGCTTTTTGTGTCAAATTTGTAAGCTTGCTGACTTTTAGGGGGAATCAGTTAATTGTGTGTCGGTGATGGTCTAGGGTCCATTCGTATGTTGGTGGTGGCAGAGGAGACAAAGATGACAAGTATTTTACAGTGAAAATTATTTATTAGAACGGGAAGATGCTTATATATTTGAGGTGGTTGGAAATGGCTTTTCTACAGTATTTTCTCCCGTCACTGAGGTGTGGCGTATCACTAATCCTACGATAGTGTAAGCTGATCAGTCGTAGTCCCAGAGCGGACGAGATGGGTTCGCTTGGTCACAGAAGCTATGGTAGGTGACAGAGCTGCAACGACTGGAGCGGTCCGCGAGACACAACAAAAATTTTAGCGGGCATGACTTTCAGGCTTAATCCAGATGAAGACGACGCAGATTAATCACCATAGAATTTTTAGGAAAACTGTGTTTTGACCTTGAGGTTCAGAGTTTTTATAGTATTTCTTCCTTGAATCTCATCTTATGATTAGTCCTGCATCCCATTCTTCACTTTCTGATTGTTTTCTTCTTTGTCTCCAGGTGAAAACCAAAACCAGATCAGGTCACGAGAAAGGTTTGTTCTGAGGCGTTTATTTGACACCTGTTCGTCGACTCTGATTGGAGATTGTTGATAAACATATAAGCCTTTTGCTCATAATTTAGCCTATTGTTTCTGCTATCTGTTATTTTAGAACTTTAGCGATCGTAAGTGATGTTTTTATACTTGTCAAATTGTTCCCCTTTTCCGAAAATTTAACCTAGATCGACTGTTTATGACCGCTTCTGTCAGAGTTTCATCTTCCCTGCAGACATTCCATCTGATCCATCTGATCTGTTACGTCATTTGTTTTTGCATCGCATTTGTTTTGACAACTACAGTACAGTACAGTTTTTTTTCTTACTTCTCCCTGAACTTTGGTCTGACTTAACAATAGTGTTTTCGCTTTTAACATGTGGATATTAAATTATATTGGGTTGATGCAAAAGTTTTAACCTTCTTTTGAAAAGAATCAAAGAAAACCCATTTTACAAATAAAATTACAAAAATACTGACAGCTAGTACAGATTAATTGTATTTGCGTTAATTTCTATGGGAAAAATTGCTTCAGTTAACGAACAATTCGGTTAACGAATGGACTCATGGAACGGATTACGTTCGTTAATCGGGGTTCCACTATATAACAAAAAGAAAAATGTATATAAGATGAGACTATATATCATCTGTTTTAATTCTGGGTCAGTTTGCATCTTCTTATGCTTTTTATTTGTTCTCCTTCATATGTATACTGTATTTTTATATTTACTGAATCATTATATTATATTCCAAATTGTTTTATTTTCAAAAAAAATTGAAAACATATGTTTTTAAAATTCTATCTTCCTCTTATTAATTTCTGAGATTTTCTTCAGCACTTTTTAGTATAGATAATTTACAATTTTACCTTCACCTGAAATAATTGCATTTTTGTCTAATTGCACAACTGTAGATTACAAATAATTTTTTAATAACCTTGAGTTTTGTGAGACAACATTCTGAAACTGAGACAATTACTGACAATGTTAATAAAATTTTTAATGTGATTAGGAAAAACTTTTATCATTTTTTATACTTTACTGTATGGAAAATTATATTAGAATCAAAAAAATTACATCTAATTGCTCTTTTTTTNAGTAGAAAATTACTTTTATTTAAATTTACTTTTCTTAACAAAATCAAATTAAAAATTGTTCTCTAGAATTTAGCATAAATTTAATCAAGAATGTGACACCATCATAATGCTGGGCTGCAAGTTTTTATGATATTTTAACTTATAAATTAATTAAGGCCTTTGAGCTATCCATATTTATCTTAATTTTCATCTATCTCCATTCTCGAGATTAATTAACAAAGGACAGACAATGGACAACAGTGAGAATTTATAGGTTTGCAATTTGAAAATTGCAACCAAATTATCTGGAAACTTTAAAACATATACCTGATTATCTTGTGAATAATTTTAAGCAACTAATTATAGGAGTTTTTATCATATTTCAGCAAAAATATGGAAATGGATTTATATATTTGTGGTTTAGACAAAAAAAGTATTTATTATTTTGAAAATACATTAAATATATAGAAGTTTAATTGTTTATTTTATAACTGTATTAAGAAAATATTTGATAAGTTTTGATAATTTGTTGTTTTAATTATACATAAACCATGAATAAATTTCAGATTTGTTAACTATTTTTATGAAAAGACTTTCATATCAAATAAATGTTAATGTTTAGAAAGCTTTAAGAGACTGTCATAACATGTTATATAATAATAAACATAGATAAATTTGAACTTTTAATCAATTGATGACTGTGTATATTAATTCACATATTTCTGACTAATTGTCAGAAAAGGTATATGATGATTGACATAGTCATTTTAATTTTTGTGCATAATGAATTTTAAAAGAAATATGTAAAATGTCACTAGCTTCTACTGTAATTATATTCAAGTTCAACATTTTAAGATGATTTATAAATGTAGATGAAAATTTAGTATTTGAGTTTTAACAATTTATCACATTTTCCACAGACTATGATTCAGAAATTTGATCTTAAGAAAACTGCAGGAAATATCACAAAGCATTGAGCCTTATGAAAAAAAGAAGTCAATGTGTTCTGTTAGATACAATCATATTCATAGAATATATCGATAGATGTTTCATCAATAAGATTTTATAAATGACAAGAAACTGAAGAAAATGTTTTTGATAGAATAAACACTAATGCAAATGATAGAAACTTTCATTGTTATCATGGTTAATGTGACTCAGCATTACAACAGAGGTTCTGAACAGAAACAGAATTTTTTGGATAACATTAAAAAATATATTGAAAAATTAATAAAAATACAGTCCAATCTGCTTAAGAGAGCACTCTCAGGATTGCTGCATCTTGTTCCCTTATCCAGACTGCTTTCTTATCTGAAGTAACAAAATCACCTAGGGGTTATTCATGGTATTCAATTTTCTTCATTCCCTCATATCTTAAGATTGCCATATAACTTATTATACCCTTGGAAATGTTAAAATTCATGATCATATAATTTTATTGTACTTACACATTGGTTTCAATTCTTATATCATCAATTTTATCACTTTATCGAATAATCAGTTAATATTACTATTTAGATTACTTTTACTTCTTAGAAATACAGTAGGAGGTTGGCTGAAAAGATGTGAATGTCCTTGCTCTAAAATTTCTGAATGCTCTCTAATACAGTATATATTGCCTTAAAGTAAGATCAGGGTGACCTCTGAAATCTGGTTGCTAATCACTTTTTACATTGTCCCCTTGAAATGAGGATGTATACATAGAGTCTTCACTGTTTGTTTATATATATTTTATGATACCTTTTTAATATGTAATTACTTTTCTTATATGTGTCCAGTAAAATATGTTCATTATGGTTCTGTAAGAAATTTTTTTAGTGTGTGTTTATGTGAGGTTAGCCGATTGATGTGAGATTTCGACAGCTGAGCGGTAAACACTGTTGTGTGGGCACTGATTGATTCACCAAGACAGGTTTACCATATAAAACCGTTTAATAACATTAAAATTTCTTACAATATTTTCTTGATTGACGGATTATCACACCACGAAGCGTGAAGATAAAGTTCAAGTAGAGTTCGAAAAGTTCGTGTTTCCGTTTCCTACAGTTCGGCGAAGATGGTGAAATAATCATCGACCCTGGGGCAAATGGCACTGCTTCAGGTGATTTTTCTTGGACAAACCAACGAGCCTGGAGGTCGTCTGGTGACACTACAGATGAGGTTGCTTCCACTAGATCTGAAACGTTCTTTTCAAGATTTGACGGGGACACACACATCCAGGAGGATAAGACTATGAACCAAGAACTTTTGTAACTTGAATCACACTTTTTTATAGATTTCCTAACCTGTCGCCTCTCCGTTGATCTCTTCTTGTCACCTGGTGACAATTCGACACCCAGTGTAGGATGCGGGAGAGGTCAGCGTCATGACTGAATATGATTCCTCTTTCGTCGCTTTTTCTCGACTTTATTCCTTTCCATTGTTTAACTACTTTACACAAAAATTTCCATTGTTTGATTGAGACATCTAATCCTTTCCATTCGTGTATGAAAAGGAGCACTCTAAATTTCCGATCGATACCCTTCATTTGGACCTCTCAGTCGACCCCTGTTCGGATCCTCACATTTATTTAAAAACTGATCAATGAAAAGTTTCACAAAGTCTCAACAAATATCTTAGTGTCGAGAGCCCTGGATGGTGATCTGTCATAAGATTAAAGATAGGTCTTTATAGATTTTCCTTATTCAGGCTGCTGAAATAAGCAGCCAACATGGTGCATATTTAAATGGATTGCTCTACTATCTGATGCTTTGTTAACAGTATATAACTCCACTAATATAAAATGTACAGAAAAAAATCAGGAACATGGGAGAGTACTTTCTTGAGTGAATTGCTCCCTTATCCAATACTCTGTTAAGTAGACTTGATTGTATTTAAAGAAAGAGTGAAGTAAAAATTGTTTCTGTCTATTCTTAGAAATTTATACCATATTAATGATTTAATTAAAAATGAATGATGAGAGAACTAAAGAACTAATTCTCCTAATTTAGAACAGCAGTGATCAACTTTGGAATGGCTAAGGTCCAGAACTCAATAAATATGTTTTAAGTTGTATTTTTAAAATCTAAAAACTGGCAAAATTTGCAGATATTAAAGCCCTAAAAACCTAAAAATATGACCTAAAAAAAAGACTTAAAATTTCAGAAGATAAGTATTAACTGAGATTAATTCAGATTTCCTATAATCTCATACAGTGTTTTAATTATCATTTTCTTACATTAGACTTCATGATTGCACTGTATTACCATGTGACTATGTAAATTTTCAAACTTGAAAGATCAACAGTTGATTACCAGTAGAACTCTGTATCTGCCATGATGACATGATGTGGAAAATCTGATTTTCCACATCACGTCATCATGGGTGCACACTTGAAGGGTTGATGTCACTGCTTGAGAGCTTTGGTTTGTCCTCTTCAAATATAGCTATTTGTCCATTAAAAATGGGTTCAATTTTCTTTATTGTTTTAAACCCCTTGTTTGTTGAATGGTTTCTTTCAAGCTTTCTAGAAATGATCTGTGCTACTGGACCATTGGCTTAAGGTAGCTCTGCCTGTGTTGAATCCCTGCAGTTTTCAACTGTGTAATTGCATCCAACAGTCTTTCAAACTGAGATTTAAGATTTTGCTTTTGTAAAAAGTTGTATAGTTATATTTCTCACAAAGCTGGGTTATCTGTCTTAAAGTATACAACTGATTGATTGTTTTATTCGACTATGGCAACATGACATACGGGCAGTCTGCTGAAGGGAATACCTACCTCCTAGCAGGTCTTATGGGAAACTGGCCCTTGTTTAGGTGTTACTAACATGAAGAAAACCCAGAAAACTCCATGTGCAAGTCTGTTAGCCATGTATGAACCCACTAGTGTTCAATGGTTTTATTTATTTGGTCACTGGTGGGCATATACAATTGAAGGTATATGAAATTTTTAAAAAATTAGCATTTACCAAAAGTAGAAGTGAAGGTTCCATCCTTATAGGTCTCCCTTTTGAAAACACGTGCCAAAACTTCTACTGTTTTAAGGGTCAGCTTAAAACAATAGAACTCTATGAGCCTTAAAAAATGGCTTGTGGATCAGATCTTGCCATGGTACCACCAATTGTAGCCATCACTGATTTAGAATATTGAGTTGATTCATAGAATTCAAGTTTTAATAATGATTAACAAAAGAATGATGCTATCAAAACATCACATCCGACCAACATAAAAAAAGTTGGAGCATGTACTGTGCAAGATTAGCCCCACTGAAGAGGCCTTTCATAAGTAAAATGCATTTGTGGAGCTTATTATTAATGTAAATAAAAAGTATTTTTCTCTGCAAACTGATCCTTTTTTTACATTTTTTAGCTTTAATATTTTTTATTCATTATTGATTTAATGTTTTAAAAACTTTTTGAAGTTATAGAATATCCATAAGTCAGAAGTGAAAGAAAATACATTTAAGTGTAATTTACAAGTGTATTTTACATTTAAGAAGAATAGAAAAAGTCTGACTCCATCGTTTTTTACAATTATTTTGTCAATATACTCATATTTAATATTTTGTTATAACCAACCCAAATTCTAGATTGTTTCTTTAGAATAAATATAAAAATAATAAATGACATATATCCTAGATGTCTGCAAATTAAGGTCAAATAAAACAAAATTAATGTCACTAATATAAAGAAAACAGTTGGATGGCCGAGCAGTAAGGTCTCAGCCTACTGCTCTGGGGGTTCCAAGAGGACAGGTTTGAAAAATCCCAGGAATTTTTTGGTCCATCTCTTATATGTTCAATCTCATCCTCACTATTTGGCTACCCTTTTGTGTGGTCTGGCTAAACCCATAATGGGCTTGATAAAAGACCCTCTTAGTGCCTACAGGGTGAAAAGAGTAAAAGTAAATATACTAAAAAAAGAGAACTTTTAAAATTTAAATTAAAAATGAAAAATATCTTTATTTTGTACAATAATAATATTTTAATTTAATTTTCAATAACCGGTTTTTTATCTATGACAAATTGACCAACAGTTTTGGAATGTTAAATTATACTATAAAATAATGAAATCTTACTAATAAGGCAAAAGCACTTTTTGATATCTTTTTAACTAACTGTAAAAAAAATAATAATAGCTTTGAGATGATAATAATTGGATAGCAAACTTTTAAAAATAAAAGATATCTGAAATATATAAATTGAAATCTGATTTTTATACAAATTTAAATTGATTTTTGATTTAACCATATAAAATCCAGGACAATATTTTAATAACTGATATTCAGTGTTAATTTTAGAACAATTATTTGTTTTATTTCAATATGTATAATTGATACTAACTTTTAGGCAAATACAATTAATGTTATAATAAATAGTTTTGATTTAAAATGGTTTTGTTCCTAATGATCATGATGGAGTTACGAAGATGCATTTTAAATGTTATAATAAATATTTTTACGAAGCTATATTAAGGCTAATTAATAATCCAAAAGAAAGCAATTTGGCTTAACCATCTACCTCTAGTAGGTGGTTAAGCCATCATCTCATGATAAATTTAACAAATTAATTTAATTAACCTTAATATAACCCAATAAAAATCCTGCAGATAGTTTGGTATTACTAATGTATCAGGTTATGTATGTTTTTATATAATAAATGTCTACTTTTGTAAAATATATTCTATAAATGCAATATAATTTTAAAAAATGGGCACAAAATTATATTCAAATGATATGCTCTTAAAAATGTATATTTTACAACTATCTTTTTCTTATCATAGTATATGAAGTAGAACTTTTGTGAACTATTAGTATCTTATTCCATCTGGTTACGCTAGCAGTGTTGGTCACTGATCATGAACTGATAGGCTTTGATAGTACAGCATTGAAAAATTCAGATTTAGGTTTAATTATTAAATGAAAGTTAATAATTAACTTATCTGGAAATGATTTCATTTAAAAGAAAATAGCATTAGTTGATATTTTTTTGTTGAAATCAATTATTAAAATATTTGCTACATTCATTTTTTTATGTAGAAACAAAAAATATTATCAGGTTCAATTAACTAGTCTCTTTTGGCAGAAATTTTAATTAAGTAGAAAGGTTTAANTTTATTTGATTAGGAAGAAACGGATACATGTACTGTACAGTACAGATACTCCTGAAACAAATTTCTATAGGAACTAATTTTTTTTTTTTTTTTTAGCAACGGTATATAAAGGAATAATCTTTACTAGTTGAAAGCATTGTACAATTTTTGTTTTCTTTACAAGATTTCTATATTAAACGATGCGCTTTTCTGTTTGCAATCACGGAGACTATGTCATGATGTGTGCTCATAAGAGCGAGGCCAGTTGAATTACAGAAGCAGGCCTACGTCTTCCGAGCCATAGCGTTCTGTAGATGAGATGGGCACAGGCAATATAGCAAAGATTTTAGGAGGCATTTTACATTCGAATAGAGATCGAAACTGCAGTTTTCATAGCGTAAAAGAGCGCTGTTGGGCCTGTCCGCTTCAGAAACATGGTTCCACTTTCATATCTTTTTCCAAATTTCTATTTTTATTAAAATTATTCATTTGGAAGCAATTTTGTTGGCCGATTAGAAAGATAAACATGCCCGATTGACATCAATCTTTTCGGGAAATGCAGACTCTCACCTATTTGGTCTACGGTTTTCTACGTTCAAATTTAAATTTAAATGTAAAATAACTTTATCAACAACATTATCCTCACCTGTTCATTCATCGAAAACTTTTGGGATATATCGGTAACTAGCTTTACTTACGCATGCATAATGAATGAACTTAATTGGCCCATTTTTATATAATTGGGTGCTTTTAAAATACGCAGCCAAGTGGCAAATTACTCAAAGCTAGTAAATTATATCTTGCCAGAATTTTTTAAATAACAAATAAGCTCTGGACAAGTAATATTAATAAGAAGAATATCAATAAGCATTACACACTAATATTTTCAGCGTATCTTCTATATTTTCAATGGCGCTACGCTACTGCGGCAAGACAACGGTGATAGGCCTATAATGTTGTCTTGCTAAGCAGTGAACATGATAGCAAATTCTTCGCTCGAGATAAACACGATTGTTTTGCTTTAATATATTTGTAAGGTACTTGCTATTATATCTGTGGCTCTTTCTCATCAGATAATTATGTTGTAACCTTAGTACCTTGTTATATTAAGTAATCTATTCTAATAAAACAGATAAATTTAATTAGTATCACTGAATGATTAGAATCTGTTTTTACGTTATTTAGTCATTCCAACAAATTCACATTCGATAAGAAAACTGATTTCATATCAAAACATTTTTGAGATTATCTTAAAATTTCTAAACCGAATTATCTAAGCACAATTACTCATCCTTAATTAACACCGTTTTACTGTCGCAAATAGGATAGTACAGCCACCGAACAGGTTTCAGATTCTAGAAACTGTACTCTAAAGTCTAGACAAACGTGAGTGTTACAATTGCTTTATCTTCAGAAATATACACATCCAAAAATAGAAAAACCTCTAACAAAATAATATTTGGTCAGAGAAAATTAGTGGGCCTAATAACGGTTATCTTTCTGGTCAGATCGCGCAAACTGATGGAAAATGTAAACAAAATATGTGCAACATGTCGCCCAATCAATTTGCTACTAAAATAAATGACTATATTTAGTGATAGTGTTTTATTGGAGAAAAATTCCGAAAAATAGCGTGTCTCATTTAAAACCTACACCTGCTACCGTCGTCAGAATCATATTTAGCAGTTTGGCACCTACACGGATATCAGTTTGTAGGCTATATGTTTCACATTGAATAGTTATTGGATTTAAAAAGGAAGAAGTATATTATATATGTATCATTAAAAGACATTTAATGCTATCTCACTATTAATTATTTAGTTTTTGACAATGACTTTGTAGAATCTCGTACCTCATCATATTTGAACTCTCGGATGTTTATGTAATATTTAAAGACGTGACATATCCGCACCTTTTTACAATAAATTAACTATATATAAATAACAGATTGAATTTCAATTGTTTTACGATTTAAAATTCATAAAAACAGTTCCTGTTTTTCAATATTCATACGAAATAAAACAGTTTAGTTACTGAAAAATTTTTTTTTCTATAATTATTTTGTCTTATTAGTTTAATTATAGATACTAATTAATGGAAAACAGACTTAAGATTTTTATCTTTTAAGATAAAAATCTTAAAAGATTTTAACCAGAATTATCAAATTTATAACAATATTGAAAGTGACATTTTTCACTATAAGGAATTTCATATTAAACCTCCCACAAAAGAAAAAGAAATAAGTAAGTTGATAATTGATTTATTTTGACGTTTGATAGATGTGTGATTAGATTATCTTTACGGAATTATAATTAAAACAGTTTCAAAATTATAGAACGTTCTTACATCGATTGCGTCAATTGCTGTCGGGTAAGGTTTAGCAGCGTGTGTTGCATTTGCTGTAAACGTAGTATGCACGAGGCCCACCCATCAGTGCAGGTTGTATAGACGTCCGTCTTTTGATATAATCGCAAGGACTTCTGCAACTAATACTTCAAAATTAATAAAAATCAGTCATTGACGAGGAAGAAATGGGTAAGAATTTTATATTTAAGTAGAAATCGGCGTAATTAATGCCGTACTATAATGTATATATATATGCAGTATATGCTATTATATCCTTGTAATGGATTATTTCTTCCTCTCTTTTATATGTCTTTTTCGTTTCATTGTTGTTATCGTTCATCTTAATAGAAGAAAGTTGAAACCGATTATATTTATAAATTTCGGATACTTTGAAAGTAGTTTTTCATCAATAACGATCTAGGCGTAGTCCTAATAAAGATGAAAGTAGGGTTATTCCATTTCGGCTTATTAATTCGGTATTTAGGACATTTCCTTGAAAGTGTCAATGATGCAAGATTCGATCAAATTTAAATTATTACACGTTAAAATATAATCTTGTGTAACATCGTTCTTGTTTTAAATACCAAAAGCGCTATACATTAATTGCCGGTTGTACGATTTTCTTAGAAATTGATAGGAGATTAAATATTTGTATTATTTTATTATCGTCTTCGAATATCCACGCAGACGAGTTACAATGACAGTTTTATCGCGATATAAAACTTCGATAAGCTCAGTAAAAGAACGTATGAACATGCCACACCTATTGCTATTAGGTGAAGCTGCTATTTAATTTTCAAACTTGTTATCAAATTAATATTAAGAAATACAATTAAAAAAAATGTATTAAGTTATCAAGAAGTTGTTTTTCGATTTAATACATTTTTTTTTAAATTAAAAATATGAAAAGTAAATTAATGTTTTAATTTTATAAAGTTTTTTTAAAAACCAATTCAAAAATTTCAATCAAACTCTAATTTTATGGAAATTTAATTTTAAATTTATCTTTTGATGCTTTGCTGAATAATAATGTAGCTTGAATTTGAGTTTTTTTTTTAATTTAAATTTATAATTCTGATAATGAAAATGTATAAACATAATTCTGATTTTTTTCCTTATAAATTTCATTGGTCAACTAAGATTTATTTTTTTAATGATATATGCAAAAAAGAGTAGTTAAAAGGAGAATAAAAGAAAATATAAAATAGTTAAAATAAACTGCTTAATAAGTAGTTTAATTTTTTATGTATTTAATTAAGTTGGATTGCATTTTTGCTTATTTATCACATATCCTATTGAACAAATTGTTTCATTTAATTTATTTATATTTATATATTTCAAAAATATACATAAATCCTTTTGGCTTATAAATAACATAAAAGAATTAAAAACAATTTGTTTAAATTAAAATATTTTNTTTTTTTATTTAATGAAAATGAAGGACATTTTGAGAATTATTACTTTTAACATCATTATTTTTATTGTTGAATTCTTGCCAAAATGTTTATCATACTAATATCATATAGCAATATATAAGATGAGTTAAAACTACTCAAAAGTAAAATCCTTGTTAAACTTGTTTTCATTTGCCAAGATTTGCTGCTTTTTTAATCTAAATTATCAAACAACTTATAAGCTAACAGTAGAATCTGTCATATCAATTTGAAAAATCATGAAATGATTAATACTATCTGAAAAACTAATTTTACAATCATGATTTATGAGCTTGTTGCATTAAATGTTTAAATATTCTGTCAAAAGAATGCAACTTAGAATAATTGTCTCAGTCATGAATTGTTAAAATATGAGAAAATTATTCTCTTAAAAAATATTGATATATTGTGAATTAGAATTTAATATAATGCAATTTAAAATTTAANAAAGAACATTTACTTCCGGTAACAAAATATTTAATAAATAGTTGAATGAATGCTTTCAACCTTACTCAAGGTCTGCTTCACAGGGGTTGCCTTATATGTATATGGTAAATTTGCATATTTGCAACTGTTAAGTCTCTGTTTGTTTTATATGTTCCAAATGTTTTAAATTTAATGTTTAAAAACGTTCTATTCCAAGCATTCCGATTTTGGAATTTGATTGTTCTCTAACCTGAAGCAGATCTTGGGTAAGGTTGAAAGCATTCATTGGACAATTTATTAAACGTTTTGTTACTGGAAGTAAAGGTTCTTTAGGGTTGTCATTAGTACCGATAATTAAGTTAGAAGATATCTTTAAACATAATTTCAAACAATTCATTTTATTAAATTTGTAAGATTTAACGTTCTACTTTGATATTGAAAACTATTGTGTTTTTGCACTTATAACACAGTGGAATATAACATGCAATGGTGTATACTCTGCAGAAAATTGCTAGAATAAAAATAAAATATTTTCATAACCCACTCATCATTATGCACCATGCCTATGGTAGAAGTCATTGATCCATAGGCACAAGTTTATGATTAAAATTCAAAATTTCATATATAACCCACACCATCATATAACTTGCATTCCCTTCAAATTTTTTTTAAATTCAAATAATCCACATATTATATGTATAAATTTTTATTTTTTAAGAATTATATCTATAATAAATGAATATAATGTTCAATTAATTTTATAGGAAAAGTTATTTGTGAAGTTTGCAAGAAAAAATGCAGTGGGAACGCATTACGGGTTCAAGACAGATATTTTCACATTGAATGTTTTAAATGTACAGGTAAATTTTAATAAGTTGTTTAAATATTTCTTTTTCTCTTTATAAAGTAACTTTTTATATAAACATCATTAAGCCTGATATATTAATAATAAACCAAATGATTCCATAATTATTTGGGCTATTTTTCACTACTATTAATAATTAGATATATATTAAGTAATTTTGTAGTAGAGGTAGATATTAGGTGTCATCTCTTATTGAAATTAATAATTATAATAATTTAATATTAAATAATTTTAGTATAGTCTGAAAGAAAATTAATTATGGTGATCGTTTGGTTTACAAAGAAACTTTTGAAGCAGTTACAAATTAATTGAAATATAGCCTATATGATAGAAATTGCTGAAGAATAAATGTAGGAAAAAATGTACCCCATTAACAGTGAACTAATATTTTTAATTGTAAATGTTTTCAACCCAATTAATTACCCTTCAAATACAGGATATAATGGAAACATGGCAATAAACAGAACAATACAAAACACTGAATACAGTAAGGACTTATTTTACATAGGTTCAACTGTATATCAATTTTATCTATCTCAAACATGTTTATCTTGTAAACCTCTTTATCTAAAAATTTATTTTTTCCATTCATTTTCAGCATAAAATATAATATATTTTCCATGTTTATCTCAAATAATTTTCTACCAAAACCTCTATATCTCAAATTACAGACTGAAGTGTCAATTACAAATTCAAAGCTCAGAAACTACATTTTAATAGCATAAATTGCAGTTGAAAAACATCTTTTGCAATACAGTACACAGTTGTAATTAATGCTGCTTTTCTCTTATTGGCTATGAGTTTGGTTTGTGTCTTATTGGTTGAAGAAAATCAGGTATCAGAAACTATCGACAAGCTATTTCTGTTAAGGTATGTCAAAAATATTTCATTTATACCTAATACACATATTATTGAACTTATTACTGTATTAATAAAATATAGTACCTCTATTACTGTTTATTGTGTAGGAATCTCTATATCTCAAACATGTTTATCTCAAATTTTTTTCTTGTTCTTGCAAGATTTGAGATATGCAAGTTCAACTGTACATGGATTAATGTTTTTATGGATGGTGAATGGTGAGGTTAAGCTTTGGATGCACAGAGATAATTTTGATTATTAATGCACACACTGACTATTTTTATTGTGAAATTCAGTATATATAGTAAAAATATAAATAAAATGTTTTAACATCTTGTTAATTATCTTGTTAATTGTAACTGGCTGCCTAAGGGTGTAATTTAGGACTATTGGGTGGAACACAGATTTATTTGAAATTTTGTTTTACATGGTATCTGTTCATATACAATCCTTGTGTAAGACAAGACCATACTGTATTTAAATTATTAAAACATATTTAAATATATATAAACAATGTGTTATAATGTTGTAATGAGAATATAAGATAAGAGACAAATAATTATAATCAGAAATAAAAAATAATACAAAATAAATAAGAAACAGAAATTAAATAACAATGAGAATTAGGATGTAAGAGATGAACTGGAATGTTTGATAAGAAATTTGCAAGCAGAGGAAGAGTCCTTGTCTCTACTATTGAGGCATATATTCAAAATTGAATGTTTATTGATTTCCCTTTTTTTTAAATACAAATATGAGAAAGGTTATTATTCTGGATGAATGCCAACACAGAATGTGCATTTCCTTTGCTAACAAAAAGACAGATCTACACTAAAGTTTTTATTAAACTGGTCTTTCTCATTTGTACTCTCTCTCCTTCTTTTTATCCATTCTGCTATAAAATATCACTTTCTGTGCACACAAATTAAACAAGCACACACTCATTGCTCACAATTTATGGATCTAAAATCAGAACTATAAAGAATTAAAGCTTTGCAGAATGACTTTTTTGTATTCCCAAGCTGATGTTGGTAGGTGATTAGTGAATAAATTGGAAGAAGTTTAAAAAAGTTATCTGCTGTATGCAAAGGTAACCAAACTGATGACAAAGAGTAACAAAACTCAAGCTGCAATCTTGCTCCACTGTTTGGGGAAAAAGCTTTGGTAATTTGACTCTGAGTCACCAGAACTTGATGATTAAGAAGCTAAACAACCTAATGTGTTCCTGGAAAAGCTTGAGCAATATTTTACACCAAAGAGTAATCAAAATGTCAAGAGCCACAAGTTTAATACTCATGTACAAATGACAGAATTATGTGCAGCATAAATGAACTTACACATTTTGTAAATTCAATTGTCCTTGTTAGAAAACCCGATAGAAGCCTTAGAATATGTTTAGATTAGTGATGTAACGAATATTCGGTTACTATTCGATATTCGGCCTATTCGGCCTATTTTTCGCTATTCGGCTGAATACCGAATATTTAATCACTATTTGGCCGAATACCGAATACCTAAAAACAGGAGTAAGAAATAACAAAAACACAGTAAATTAATCATTTTGGTATTTAGATTTAATGTTATCGGGTTAGTGTTGTTTGTTTATATTTATTTATAACTTATAACATGCACAAAATAAAAAAGAACATAATATTAGTCGCACGTATTCACAATTTATAATTACAAAGATCAGCACACGTACACACCTATTCGTTTGAGAATCATCACACACATCTGAGGGTCTGACCCTGCCTATCCTTTTTAAGCACTCATCTTTGCTCTTTCCTTTCTCTTTCCTCTATCTCTCTAGTCCACATATGCCTATGCATACATCATAATACATGTTCACGATACTTTCGATTCTTCACTTTCTGTCGTAGTTTTTCCATTTTATAATTATGTGACTCATAGCCTGGTGATAATGGAGAAAAGAGACAGATACATCAGTATATGTCACAGTTATGATTTCACAGATTCCAGACAGCTTGATAGCCAGAACGGTCCCAGGCTTTCGCCCGTGCACGCTAAGTGACTTTCATTACAAGCATTTAGCTTTCCGAAGGTCTATGACAACAATTGTTTGGCATTGACGGCCGCAAATTTCATGCCAATAAGTTGCTTCAACTTGTTCAATTATGTTATCAACTCAATTTCATATTTATTTTCACATTTTCACTTCACGTCTTTCTCTGTTTGTTATTTACACGTGTAGGTCATTTCATTGTTATTCACACTTGATATCATTTATCACATACTGCCATGACGCTCTTGTCTGTCCACTACAACTGCCAAGAATTAATGCAATTGGTGAAGCGTAGTGACAGCGGGCCAATGGAGAGCAGGGTCCTTGCCATAATGCGGTTTGCGCGCCAATTTTCGTACGTGCGTTAATTAAGCCGAATAGTTTGGCCGAATATTCAGCTATTCGGCCTGAGGACAAATATACTATTTGTTGCAACACTAGTTTAGATCTATAAAATTTGATCAGTCAATAATGAGAGAACATTTTGAAATACCTACTTTGAGGAAATCACAAGAGATATGGCAGTCTCCAAATACTTTTTAAGTCTAGATGCAAACAAGAGATTTTGGTAAATTGAGCTGACAGAAAGTTCATCAAAATTAACAACTTTTAGCATGCCTTTACGGAGTATAGGTTTCTGTGACTCCCCTTTGGATTATCTAATGCTTATGAGATATTTCATAAAACATTCACAGAAGTTTTACTCATATTGAAGGAGTCAAGATTTAACTCAAGTAAAGACTTCAGATAAGGAGGCATTAAAGAAATTAAAATAAACACTTTATTTCTGCAAGCACTTTCAATGTAATTATGCACATCATCCTCAGGCAGTTTGAATAACAAAAAGATTTCAAACGGAATATTTAAATTTAAACAGTAACGACATTAGCTGTTTTGGAACTTAACTTGAAAAGCCTTGTAGTTGATGGTGATGCACTTAGGTACTATATTGTGCACTCTACACCTGAGCAGAAAGCCTAATTGAAAGTCTCCTTATCTGAAGTCTTTAATTGAGTTAATACAACTGTTGGTGTGACATCCAATGTAAGTATTTAGTATACCTATCAGAGTCAAGATTTATGTTAATGATCTTATCATTTGTGCAAAGGACATGGAAGAACATGACAGAATTAGAAGACAGCTGAAGAAAAAGGAGTTAGGTTCAATAAGGATAAGTGCAAATTTAAATTAAAGGAAGTCATTTGACAAAAATATTGGACATATTTTTGTCAGAAGAAGGTATTAAAATTGATCTGGATAAGGTGGAAGCAATCAAGCTCATTCCAAAACCAACTAGTTTAAAAAAAAAACTTGGTCAATTCATGGGAGTGATAGTTTGTATGGTAAAATTTATACTAAATTTAGCCACTCATTCTTCAAAATTAAGGACTGTACTGAAACAGGATTGTTTATGGCAGTGGACAGATCAATATGTAAAGGAATTTCTGGAACTAAAGAACCTCTTGAGTAATACTCCATTTTTACAATTTTATGATAAAGATAGACCACTAATGCTGTCAATAGATAGTTCAAAAGATGGTATGGGAAATGTACTCCTTCAAGATGCTCCAGTGGTGTATGCATCAAAGACTCTTACAGAGATCCAGAAGAATTCTGCACAAGGAAAACAGAAGCACAGTTAATAGCATTTTGCTTTCCATCAATATATATATGGTCATGAATTTACAGTTGAAAGTGACTTTAAGCCATTAGAGACAATTTTTCAAAAACCACTAAACAAATGCATACTACATCTTCAGAGATTAAGGATTACGTTACAAAGTTATAACTTTAGAGCAAAATATAAACTGGATCACAACTTGTATTGGCTAATGCCATTTCTTGAGCCAGCTATGTGGACAAGAATTTTGATGTAATAGAATCTGATGTTGAAGTTCAAGTTAATTTAAATAATTACTATAGTATTACTCCAAAGAAATTTCAAAAGCTTTGTCATGAAACTGGAAGAGATAGAGTTACAGTTACTGATTGACATAATAAAAGATTGGCCTGAACAAAAACTCATGATAGATCTACTAGTTGAACCATATTGGAAGTTTTATGAAGAACTGACTGAATTGAGACATTCCTAAGAGTATGAGAACAGAGACAATTGATAGATTACATTATAATCACATGGGAATCAGTAAACATAATTATTTTTTTTTTAAATAAATTATATCTTACATTAAATAATTATTATTTTTTTTAATGAAAAAGAATAATAGATGTAAAGAATTTCACAGCATGCCTAAAGAATCAAAATGCAAATCAGAAAGAAGCACTGATTAACAGAGAACTTTCTGTGGGACCATGGGAAATTGTCACTACTGATATCTGCCATATGTTTGGTAAAAACTTTCTACTAGTGGTGGACACATTTTAAAGATTTTCAGAAGTTTACTATATGAGTCAGAATACCAGACATTCTAGAATAATTGAAGCTATGAAATTGATATTTGCCAACATTGTAAGCCAGAAATTCTATACTCAGGAAATGATACATAGTTTGTAAACAAACACACTTCCAACAGTTTCTAGAAGACTGGGAAATAACACATAAAATAATCTCTCAATGAAACCTTCAGTTCAATGGATTTATTGAAAGATGTGTGAAAACTATCAAGAAATTACTAAAGAAAGCAGTCTATGATTCTAAAGATATTTATCTAACCTTGCTGGAATATAGAAATATACTCTTAGGTTGAAGTATCCCTTCTCCAACTCAACTTTTTTAATGTTGCAGATTGCAAGGCCCAATGAGGAACAATCTCTTAAAACTTAGAATAGTCTTAGATAAGTTTATGCAAAATCAATACTGATAGATAGCAAATACAGAAATGCTATTTTAATAGGAATGCTAGACTTATCAACACTAAATCCAAACAACTTAGTGATGATTCAAATTGATGGAAGGATCTGAAAGCCTGGTGTAGTTATAACAATAGTTAGAAATCATCCAAGACCATATATTGTGCATGTAGACAAAGATAATAAATATTTTGTTTGTAATTGAAGATTTCTAAGAAAGTTTGATAATGATAGATTTAAAAACATACAGAATTCAAATGAGTTTCCAGATCAGCTAAAAAAAGACAAAAAAGCCAGTGAACCAAAAGAAAACATAAATAAGTTTAGTACTAGTGAAGAAAGAATGAAGAGACACAGAAAATAGCCACTTCGAAAATCATCAGATAGACAACAGTGTAGCTTTGAACTTAACAACCTGATCAGGTCTAATAGTATGAAAACCATCACATTTCAAAGATTCTCATATTGTAAACTGTGTTCAAAAATCATATATAATCATGTTTCAAAGGTAATATGTAGAACTGATTTGTTATAAATCCTATTCAAAATAAGAGAAATGTTATAATAATAATTTGTTCTATATCAGTGAGTCCACCAGGTGGTGAATAGTACAGATCTTTTGGTGTTGTGGCTATATGCCATATAATCTTCTTTTGTCCTTCTGACATTTTTCCCTGTACTTTAGAAAGTTCTCAAAGGTGGAAAGAACAATCTTCTTAATCCTTCGTTCTTGGAGGTGAGGACCACTTTCTAGAATTTACCAACATAACATATACGAGGTTATGAGGGCACACAAAGCAAAGAAGAGCAGTTTTTGGCTACGTTCTTGACAAGGGAATATGACGAAAGGAGATAGGCGACAGTGTCCAGTGCCCATGAGACAGGAGAAGAACAAAACTTAAAAGAGGAAACTTTGAACTTCCTTGGCTGAAGATAAAGCATTGAAGTTGGCATTTCACTTGGCTAGTCCAAATGAGCAGCTGACTACAAGGATCATATATACAAAAACCCTCAAGAATTGAAGAAAAAGAAAACAGAAGTGAGAATTCTGTGTTCTTTTTCCTCATTAACAAGCTTCCATGTGGCCCACATGGTAACCAAACAACATCTTCACTAGTCATGTTTCTTTCCTATCCTAGCCACCATTTTTGTTACTTCATACCCTACTTTCTATTTCCTTTTAGTTATAAATTAGTATTAAGATTTAATGTTAAGGAAAATTTGTGTAATTATTATTGTCAGGTTCTTTTTGTTCTAGTTATGATAATTTTTAATTGTTCTACTAATCACTGGATTATAGGTGATTGTAAATCAAAACCCATTGAGCTGGAATTCTTTTGTTTCTGTACTTTATTATCACATGAATTACCGTATTAGCCCGAATATAACGCGACCCCGAATTTAACGCAACTCCAAAATTTTCATAAAGATATTTAGAAAAAAAAATAATACTGATAAAAGAATTCAAAGAAAGTAAAATTCAATCAGATAAGCATTTATTTAGGTAATTATAGCTAATAACACAGGTTACATTCATGTCAATAAAATTAAGTAATGTAAAACAAAATTAATATTGCGTAAGTAACAACAAAAAATGGAACTGTTTATTCAGAATCTGAACTGTTTTCAGAATGAGAACTCATTGAATCACATTGGTATCATCAGTATTTTCATTCACGCTTTCAGTCTCCCACAAAATGTTATCTTCCGTCTCCTTTAAATCATTGGAAATGCAGCATTTGTTGAAACCCTTAACTATCGATTCAGGTTCGATCTTCTGCCAGGCCATTCTCCTAAAAGAGAGACTGAAGGTTTTTTGTTTTTCTTGAAAGTGTCAATGGATGATTGTCCAATAATAGCCAATTGTTGTATTCTTTTCAAAAATTCTCTTTAAATGGTTTATTAACCACCACATCCAAGACTTGCAACTGAGAAGTCATACCACCCGGTATATTATTACAAGATCGGAATTCAATGCCTCAATGCCTTTACCTTAACACTTGTCGTAAGGTGGCCTCGAAATGCATCAAGGACTAGCATGAGCGGGAGTTTCTCAGAGAACCTGGCCGTTTCCTCCATATCACATTCAACCAGTCTAATATCAACTCCTCCGTCATCCAACCTTTTTCTTGGACCTGAAAAACAATTCCAGGACACAGCTTTTCTTTGGGCATTGTTTTACGTTTCAATATAACGTAAGGTCGAAGCTTTTGTCTGTCAGCGGTAACAGCAAGCATAACAGTAATTCTGGACTTTTCATAACCAGCTGACTTCAATAAGACCGTTTTTTCACCTTTCTTATTTACCGTAAGGTCAGAAGGCATGTCAAAATAGACTGGTGTTTGGTCTGCATTTCCCATATTTCCAAGACTGTAGTTGTGCTTTTTGCGTAATGATATAACATGGTGCTGATAAGCCAACAATTTTTCATTAAAGTTGTCAGGAAGTTTTTACGTGAGAGTTGTCCGCCGTCGATAAACCGTTCCTTTTCATGATTCTTCTACACCAACCCATACTTGCCATAAAGTCCTTTCTAGGAATGTTTAAATTAACAGCCTCTTCTAACGCTTTAAATCTTATGTCTTTACGGGATATTGGGCACCCTTCATTTCGCTTTTCTATTACGAATTTTAACACTCGCTGCTCAACTTCATTAAACCTTCCTTTTTTAGGTGCACTAAAAGATTTTCTTGAAGAATTTGCATTCTTATATTTCCTTAAATCTTTTCTCCATAGGCCGATGTTTACTTCTGGAACTCATATTTCCTCGAAGCTCTCAATTTGTTCGTTCTTTCTGCCTCGTTTGCAACCTTAATTTTAAAATTCATATCGTAGGTTCTCCTGGTACCTTTATTTATTTGACTCTTTGATGAGCCATTTTTTTTTCAACACTACCTTTATTACTCGCACTTATTTTTTATGGGCAATAAAGAAAACAGTAAAGTAACTGTCGCTAGTCACAACAGCAAAAAAAACAAATGAAAGAAAACAGTTGCGTGAGATGTTAACAAGCGGAGACATAGCCTTACTATAGTAGCGCTATGCAAACAAAAGCACAGGCCGACTAACTAGATCACATGGTTGTTTTGAAGTGGTCGGTCGAGCTAGGAATTGGTCGGACGTTCAGTTGCGTTTCAACCTCTGTAGGAAAATGTCCTTGTTTATATTACATTCCATTACTTAAACCCCGAATTTAGCGCAAGTCGATTTTTTAATGGAAAATAAATGGTCGAAAAATATCGCGTTATATTCGGGCTAATACGGTAAATTTTTTTTTTTTTTATCTTTGCATGTGTTATTTTTTCTGGGTGTTTGCCTTTGTTGGACAATGAAATTATATTATGCTATATCACTTTTGATATAACATGTGTTAAATAAACATAACATAGTTCTGAAATGGAATGCTCCAAATTCCATTTTACGAAAATTTTCTTTAAACCTTTGCATTCAAATACTGTCATAGAACTATGGTCTAAGAAAAAAACAACTTTTTTTGTTTAGTATGTTCCAAAACAAAATATTATGTTTTACAAATTCAAATCATGGATTCTGCTGAATCCTAATAGTCTTGATTATATTAAGTATTGATTAAGATATTGTCAATAAAATTACACACAAAACTTCAAAAAAGAATTAAGAGTTCATAATATTAATGTTAATACATTGTAAATTAATACCAAGATTTCTTTTACTAATTACTAAATTTAATATTAATTCTTGATATGTATTTTATTCCTATTTAGAATGTACATCATCTCTAGCAGAAGGTGGATTTTTTATGAGAGAGAGTAAATATTTTTGTACGGCAGATTATCAAAAATTATTTGGCATAAGATGTGCTGGTTGTAATGATTACGTTGAAGGAGATGTTGTTACAGCTTTAGGAAATACTTACCACCAGAAATGTTTTTCTTGTGCTAGTTGTAGGTGAGTGTATTATAAAAGATTTGATTATTAATATAAACTTTCATATATTTATTGAATTTGCATTTACCAGGAATTGAAATTTGATATTACTATATATGCTTTTTTTTTAATAAAGTGTAACTATGTATTTATCAGATATATTTGGGTAAATTAATATCTTTAGATATAAAATATTTTGTACCGTATTAAAAATATTTTTGATATTACTAATCTTGATTCAATTTTGATAATAACTTTTCCTTTTAAAAAATTAATAGAATTCATTTGCTAAGATGAATGCAAAAAAAATAATAATAATAATTAATTTCAAGCTTAAAGAATATTTAACCTAGACAATTAATTTTTCATAACATTAAGTAAACTGACAGTCATATTCTGAGTTCTATTAAATGATTAAAAAATTTGAATTGTAGACAGATATATTGCCATGTGTTAGAAACTCAATAACACATGGCAATATATCTGTCTACAATTCAAATTTTTTTTATTTGAAATTATTAATTTCAGATAAAAATAAAAGAGGATGTTAAATGTTGAAAAGTTTGCTATGTCAGAATTTTAATGACTGAATTTTTTCAATTTTTACTAATTGATAAATTTAAAATAGCTTAATTATTATAAAATCTTGACATATCTGATATTATCTAGAATTCAGATGACATAACAGAATGCATTTGCACATGAGGGAGGAAAGAGTTACAACTTTGAATCTCATACTGAACAGATATTTTTTCAGATATGTTAATTTAATATATTTAAATTCATTTAATTCTTGAAACTCCTAACAGATAGGGTCATGCCTACATATAAATTTAGTTCAAAATCTATAATCATTTGTTTAATTAACTCACTTATGATCTTTAATGATCTTCAATGATATTTGGTAAAAAGTTTTATTAATTACTAAGAAATAATTACTTGGTATAAAATTTATCTTATTTTTTTTTCAAATAAAAAATGTTTTGGAAGATTTGTAACATTCACTGAATGAGTAAAACTAACATTTTATCTGAAAGAGATTATTTCTTTGTAGAAGATAAAAAAATATGTTTCTCAATAAAAATAATAAATTCTTATTTTATAATATTATATTGAATAAACATATAATAATCAACTTTTGAAAGAAAGGTGACAAATAAGAATGGAAGATTTATACTAGAATTGTATGAAATTTTGTTTTACAAGATTTTTGAGGTGGAGTGTTAATGAAGCCTTTTCCACGTGGCTTACAATATTTCATTCAGTTTCAAAATTTGATTGATTGATTTTGATAAAATTTTGCTATTTTCCATTTATTGTGATAAGGAATCCAAAAATTCATCAAAAGTTGTGGAACAAATTTAAATTCTGAAATATTTCAAAAATTGTATGTATGAATTAAATGAAATTTTATATGAAGGTTATTTACAACAAGACAATAAAAGATGGACACATTGTATGTTCATTGCCAAAAGTATTTCATGTATAAATTAAAATTTAAAGAATATTTGTGATGCTTTTATTATAACATTCATTAATAATAATAATAATCTTCAATTTTTTCCTTCATCTTTGTTGTACAGTTTAATTTTGTAGCTAATGATTAGAAGATATTCCTGATTATTATTATTACTTTGTAATATTTCAATTTTCCACTAGTCTTTTGACTTGTGTCTACTCTAATATATATAATACTATGTATTTGTTGGCTACTTAATTTTGTCCTTCATTCTCCAGATTATCAGGATTTAATTTTGATGTTGATCCTTTTTGAGATGATCCAGAATTTTCTAAATATAATAGAGCATTGATTATCAGTTGATTATGCTGATCAACTGAAACATTGGTTAACTGAAACCATTCCAGTCAGACTGTGTCGTGCTGAATCGAATGTTTTTGATACTAGATTAACTTCTAAAGTATAATTTTTTTGTTCTTATATTTTTCAATATATTTATTTTGTTTGTACAAAATAAAGAAATAATTTTTAACGATACAATAGCCACAATTATTATTATAAAAATTTTCATTAGGCTTAACATCAATGAAAATTCAACACGAAGTGACACGCAACAGAGAAAAATTTAAACATGGGATATATTAATATACTATTATTGGGATATACTAATATACTATATTAATAATGTATTTTTTAGTACATAATCAGTTATCCGAAAAATCAATTTTCTAAACAACCCCAGTCCCCAATTGATTTGGATAATCAACGCTCTACTGTATTTATATAATGCATAATAAATTTTTTTTAACTTAGAATACCAACCCTCCATCAAATTTATTGTTCTCTGTAACTATTTTAATACAAAATCATAAATATTCTGTTTTCTGCTAAAATTTAAGTGGAACACAAATAAGAGAATATATTATTTGTGTTCCATTTGAATCTTAGCAGAAATACAGTCAATTTGCATTAATACAAATCACTAAGGGAACACAAATCCATATTAATGATTTTCAGGGTCAAAGTTAACTTTATATAATTTCAAAGTTAAGGATTAATAGGCAATTGAAATTTCTGAATTATAATATTTTGAACTAATTTACTAAATGCAGTTAAATTAATTTTAAAAAACAAATTAATATTCTAAATGATTTTCAAATCTAACAAAATGAGAAGAATACAGTATTGTCATTTAAGTGTGGAGCAGTATATTGGAGTAGTTAAAACGAAGCTAAAAGAAATCCATAATTTTATTCCTGTTGAAAATTGTTTGAAATATTTTTTGGCACCAAAAGAGTAAAAAAATAGAGCCAAATTTGGTGCAAAGTAACCAAACCTGGTATCACTGTATGCATCCCCTGATATGCAAACTAGTACATGTTTGCGTGGAATTGCATCCATTTAAAGTGGTGGACATCCTACTGTAATCCCTGTTTTCTGAGTAAAGTAGAATGGTCTGCTAAAACAAAATGTTTGAATTACTCTACAATTGGAATCCCATCCTTGCTTACTAGGAGAAGAAAATCTATTATACTCAAAATAGAACATTTATTACAGTACCACTTTGCTATTTACACTTTTTGACATAAATAATAAAATTGTTATTGGAAATAGGGTTATTTCTTGGGGATTGTGAAGAAAATTTACAGTTAGGTTTAATGAATTCTGGTAAAATTTTTGTTCATTTTATCATGTGAAAATTAACATTGTGACAATGGTAATGTTTGCTTTATTTATTTTTTCTGTAACATGACACATACAGTTTCCATTTAACTTTTTAATTATATAAATAACAGCTTTGGGGAGATTTTGACAAATTTGAGATGGTAGTTAAATTGTAACAAACCAATCAAAGAATCTTATTTGATACTTATTTTTATTATATTATTAATATATGAGTAATGAAATAGAAAAAAGAAAATTTTAAAGTTATATTTTATAAAAAGATATTTAAAATATAAATTAAAATTCATTAAGAAGGAAGTGTATTCCCTGTTTTTTATTCACATTCTGAACAATTATCTTTTTTGTCATATTTTGATAAATTTTAATATGTTAATATTTTATTCATTAGTGTTATATTCTTTTACTAATAATATATAGTAAAAAAATATTTAAAAAATTTTCATGGCTAAAAAAAAAATCATATAACAATACAGTTTTGAGGAATAATTTAGTTACTAAAGAAAAATTCAATCAACTCTCATTTATTTTCTGCTTTAATTTTATTATTAAAAGTTTTCACTTAAAATAATTGTTATTTAAAATGTAGTTTTAAATGAATATATAAATATATTTCTGTTTGAAATTTTTGAACTTACATCCAAAAACATCAAAGTTTTTGGATATATAAGTCCAAAAAAAAAGCCAAAAAAATTCTTCCTGATTTCTTACATTCACTGTTTAATTTTATTTTCAATACTTTTTGAAAATATGATCCAGAGAAATTATCTGAATCATTCTGTATTAAAAATTCACTAAATCAAAACGTTTGAAGTCAAATCATAAAAAGAAGAAAAAGAAATAATCAGTAGTGAATAGTTATTAGAATTGATTAATTTAAAAACTATGATTGTTGCATCACTAATTAAAAAATAGATAAATTAAAAGAATTTTTCTAATATTTTTTCTGAAAAATATGCATAAACATCACAAAAATTTTACTATTTACAAACTATGTTTGATAAGAGTCATATCATAATATTTAAATGAAAAATAATATAATTTTAAACACCTGTACAATATTTTCAGCTTTTATTTTAATATGAATATACTAGTTATTGAATTATGTTATCTTTATGAAAATAGTTTACAAAATAAAAAAATAATAATTTTTGTATATTGTAGTTAGCATTCTTTGTTAACAAATATTTCTGTTATCTTTTAGTCTTAAAAATCTTTGATATCTTGTAATATTTATTTACTGTATCCTGTTTTACCTGTGATAATATTTGAATTGAAAACTATACTAATTTTGCATTGTTTTTATTTTGCAGAATTATTTTAATGAAAACCATTGAATTTATTTGTTGTTGAAATTACATTCAGTTTTCTTACATTGACACATATATATTAATCTTTTTACTATTTTGTTAAGCTCAATTTAATAAAATATCAGTTTTACTTGATAATATATAAATCAAAAACTGCAAAAAAAAGAAAAAATTGGTGTAGACTGTTAAAAATAAGCAATCTGTAATATTAATATTGTTATTTTTATCTGCTAGATGAGATATATTCTAATATCTGTCATCTATTAATTCTATTACTTCTTTGCTTTTGTCAATATGTTACTCTCCTGGCTGTTATGTATAACAGAGGGAAAGTATTGCAATTGGTCAAAAAAATGACCACCCATGATTTTTAGATTTTTTGGAGTTGAGACATTGAAATGTTGAGGAATGCAAAAAAATTTGGGGTTTTTTTTTCTTTATGTATGGATGTTTGTGTATGGGGGCCACAATTTTGTATTGTGGCCCCCATACACAAACATCCATACATAAAGAAACCATCCACTTTGAAACTTAATATCTCCTGTGACTTTTGTCAAAAATTTCTGAAAGTTTCCAAGGTTTGTGTATTTGGGGATTGATGCTATTAAATTTTGGTAGTTAAAAGTAAAGAGTTTCTGAAGATAGCGGTATCACGAGTGGGGTTAGACTTAATGAAGATTTTACTCATTATTAACATTTGCAATTTTTCATAAAGCTCATCTCTATTCTCAAAATTAAGTTTTTTGTCATTTTATATAATTAATAATATAAAAAGTTTTTAAAAATAAAATCTCATAACAGATTGCATCACATGCAATTTTAAATGTTTTTTCCAGGAAAGTTATGCAACTTGTTTCTGGATTTTTTCTGTAGTGTTTATAAACTGTCTAATGACTGAAATCACTGGCAGTTGCTGAAATAATGTGTATTAACTTGATAAAAATTTAAAGAACTTTTACAAATACTGTACATTCATTACATATTACAAAAACAATCTTTGTAAAATATTAAAACATATCACAAAGCAGAATTGTAGTATTTAAATATAGTTTCAACTAAAAACTAAATTTTTAGCTTTTTAATGAACTGTCATTAACATAAAATAATTTTGATCTTTGTTTTATAATATTTTAGACAAATATTTCCAACTGGTGAAAAAGTAACATTTACTGGTAAAGAATGCTTGTGTTCAAAGTGCATTCAAATACCTGTTCGTTCCCAGTCACCTGAAGAATTAATAACTGAAGATGGGCAAAGTAAGAATTGATAAAATTTTACTTTTAAGTAAATTAATTTTATGTTTCTATGTTTGTTAATATTTTAATTTTTATTATATTTTGTTTATAAGTGTAATAATAATATATTTTATGTATTGTACAATAAATTTATGTACTGTAGAGTAGGAGTGCAGAACTGAATTTTGCCTTGTGCCACATTAAACTGTTTGTAGACAAACTGCAATATTATAGCTAAAATGTACTCATAAAGTACATTAAACAAATATTTGTGGGCTATATTAAACTCAAAAAAGCTATATTGAACTCAAATACATTACATGAGTTTAAATTAAAACTATGATAATTTATTTACAATTATTGGAAAAGCATATTAACAGAAGTTTTTTTTATTTATCAAAATCAGGTAGTGGTCTCTTATATAGTTCTTAGGCTATATGTTTTGCATCCAAATTGTAAAATAAAGTTCACTGTTGTTCAGTTATATTAAAGGTTTTGAGGAAGAGATTCCGTCCTATATTATTAATCAATATGATTATATAATCCATGGCAAAAAATTTTCATATTATTCTCAAATTTATTGACTTTCTAGTTATCTAATTACTGTCTAATTTTGAGAGTATCACACAATGATAACCTTCATTGTGTGAAAAATATTTTTTAACAACTGATGGAAATTAAAATGTCAAACAAAGAAGCTTTGTGGTATGAAGATATTGTATATGGCAGACATGGGCAAATGCGGCTCTTGCTGAAAGTGTTAATTTCTGCTTTTTATTATTATTTTTACAAGTTTATTTCCACAGTTTTGTGAAAATATGTTTATTAAAAAAATTCAGTTTTTGTATTATATTATATTTATATTATATAATAAAATCGTGGTACAGAATAAAAAGGTACAGAACTGTGGCTCCCATGCATTTTGCAAAACCTACATTTTGGCTCCCACTGAACTCTTGCTTGCTTACCCCTGGTATATGGCATTTATTTAGTCACAAATTACTACAAATATTTTCAGATAACAGAGAAAGTTATTAATCACATAAAGTGCTTAGTACTTATATTCTAAACTTGATGTAATTTTATAAACAACAATTTAGATAAAAAGACAGAAATATTACATATGAAATTAGAGAATTTAGAATTTTCTGGAGTTTATTATAATTTTTATGTTGAGTTTTATTAAGAAAATTGTATTATGTAATGTTTTATTTTATATACTGGACATTAATACTAGTGATTGTATTATTATTGAGTTCTGATATCAACTGAATTGAATTGTTATCAATGAAAATGATAATAAATTGGTTACTAAATTTATTGTATTAGAAGCAAAAATATACTAATATATGTCTTATTGAAATCACAGTGAAGCTTATTTAATAACAAAAAATTATAATTTAATATTTATTTTATTCATATAAAATATATAATTAGAAACATATTATTATCATTATTTATTTATTAATGTTACAATATAATACAATACAAATTGGTATTAACAAATAGAGAACAATTTCTCTGTTACAGGGGAATAGTACAAATGATTAAAAACGATTACAGTTTAGCAAATTTAGGGTATAAAGGTACAAAAATAAGTCATAATTACTATAGACATCAATTTGTGATTACGTACATAATGATCCATCTATGTTAACAAGGTAACGAATGCTAGAACAAACATTACTTTTGATTTGTCGAATAGTATTTTTCAGAAATTTTAACAAAATAATTATAAATTTTGTATAAGTTCATTTTGTGGAGATTATTTAAACTTAGTTTGAAGTTGGATGGTGAATTAGAATTACATATTTGAGATATTTTATAATAGTCATGCAGTCTAGAAAGTTCTTGACAATTATGAATTAGATGATATAGTGAGAATTCTTCAGAATTACATAAAGGGCAATAGGATCTTGTTAAGTCAATATAAATATTATTAATAAAAAGAGAATATTTATTTAAACGGAGTTGAATTATTAATCGCTTAACATTTAGACTAACTGGCTGTGACATATAAGATTGTAAGGGCAGAATTTGCAATAAATCAATGTACCATGGACAATAACTATTTTGATATAATGAATTTTGATATTTGTTCATTGCTTGCAAAATTGCAGAGTCCATTAGAAGTGAATAGCCGAATTTCCAATCATTAATATTATCTTTAAATAATAACTCTGATAACCAAAAGTATTTAGAATTTGATTTAGCTTGTACTACCATAGTTGTTTAAATTTCTGATTTTTACTTTGATTAATATTTTGTTGATGTAGCTATATTATAGTATTATCGTTTTTAAATTTAATTCTGTAATAAAATTTTATTATGTGTTTCAATACGAAAGGGAAGAACCAAATCCGATTTACTTCATGCCACAGAGCATAGCCTGGAATAGTTCTTTCTAGTTGGAATAATTTGCGTAAATAATAGACATGAAGATATTCCAATTTATATATATAGTCTAAACTCCATATTGGGTTTGCATAATATATTATAGGAACGATTGTTGAGTTAAATAATTTGATGTGAATTTTTAAATTGGTAGTTTTCAACATACAAATAGTAGATTATGTATTGCTTGCTTTGCTTTGATTTTTATTTTGTTAAAATATGCTTTAAAGGATAAATTCCAGTCAAACCTGACTCCCAAATAGTCTATTTCAATGGTTCCCAATTAGTGGTACGCAATTAGAAATTGCGTGAAGGGATACGCACAGAAATCTAAAATCAGTCGATTTAAAATTTAAATGCATAAGATGAAGCAATCAAAAAAAAAATAATGGGTGGATCATCAAAAATTCGGCAATTTACAACATGATGTCAAATGCACAAATTTGTTTATTTATAACTAAAAATATTCTTGAAATTTCATCAAAAAAATGCATTTGTGACAATACCTAAATGAAATTCTTACACAAGAAACAAAAATTGTAAAATTAACACAATTTGTGTTAATTATACAATTATTGTTATTATCATGTCAGCAAAGCGGCAATAAAATATTTACTACCATTTTGCACAACATACCTCTGCGAGAGCGGATTTTTGGCCATGACAAACATGAAAACTAAACATCGTCACCAGCTTCGACTCGAAGATAACTAGACTGCATCAGACCAAAAAGCAACCAGATTTTACAAAGTTGTGCAAAGAAAATCGTGCACATTTGTCACATTAAAATTAAATAACCTTATGTTATTTTCATTATTATTAGAATTGTATTTTAAAGGTAATAAATGTAAAAAAACTTATTCTATTTATCAATAGCTGTCTAACCACAGCTTCGCCCACATTACATTGAATTTTCTTGTGGGAGTAAGATATTTTCTTGCAGTAAAAAGTAGCCCATGTCCAGCTCAAACATGTAAGCTATCTCTGTGACAAATTTTATTAAAACCTGTTCAGTGGTTTAGACGTGAAAAAGTAACAGACAGACAGACAAAATTACGTTCAAATTTATAATATTAGTATGGATTAATATGAATATCTGCTATAAGGGGTACACGAGTTTGAGCTCTTTCTTGAAGTGGTACGCAGGAAAAACTAATTGGAAACCACTGGTCCATTTCATTTACAGTTTGTAAAGGAGTATTTTCATGATATAATTTAGTGTTATTTTCGGATATTTTACAATTATTGCAGAATATTATAACTTTCATTTTGGTCGAATTTATTGTTAAATATAGTGATTGAAGAAATTTATTGAGTTGATTAATTTTCCTTTGTAATGAAATCTTTGTTGGGGCCAGAAGCACAAGGTCATCAGCAAAAAGAATATAATGAAAGACTATTTCCTATTACAATTCCATCAGTTGATTCAGTAAAGAGGCGATCAATACCTATAAGGTAAAAATTGAATAAATATGGAGAGAGGGGATCACCTTGAAGAATTCCACGGGATAAAGATAAAGTTTGAGAGATATTATTGCCTTGTTTTATCTTGATGTTATAGTTTGAGTATAGTTTTGAGATTTCTGAAGTAAATATGGTACTTGTGCCACAGGATTTAAGATTGTGAACCAACAGAGGAACGTATATTGAATCAAATGCTTTTTGAATATCAATGAAGGAAGCGTATATTTTCCTGTGTTTTTTAAAAGATATAGTTGAACTATCATTAATAAGATAAAGATTGCAAATTCAGTTCCTTTATTTACAGTGAATGCGTATTGGAATTCGGCTTCTATTCCCATCGTTTTAGTCCATAGCTTAAATTTGTTTGCAAGAACTGAAGTAAAACATTTTCTTATAACAGATAGCAATACTATTGGTCTATAGTTACTAGGAGAGGAATAATCACCTTTTTTATAGATCATTGTAAGAATGGCTGAGTTCCAGGAATTGGGGTAGAAATCAGATTTATACATACCATTAAATAAATTTAATATTTTTAATCTAGAATTGTTCGATAATATTTTTAAGAAATCGGTAGGAATATTGTCATTTCCTGAAGTTATTTTACTTTTTGAATTTTTAATGGCATCATCCAATTCGGTAATAGTAAAGTCAGAATCTAGAATATCATTGTATCATCTTCTATACTTGTATTTAATGGTAATTCCGTATGGATTTGTGGAAATCTATTATAAAACTGCTTCCAGGTATTAAAATTATTGTGACAGAACTTCTGTTTAAATTTGATTTAGGCCAAAATCTTCATATTGTATTCCAGAACACTTTGCCATTATTATTATTTTTAATTAAGTTTAGTTCAATTTTGCAAAGATAATTTAACTTTTTAGTTTTAAGGAGATTATTATAGGTTCGTTTAGCTTTTTTATAACTATTAAAGTTAAATACAGTTGAATTTTGTCTGAATTTTTTTAATTCTGCTTGTTTTGTTATTCTCATTCTATAACAGTCAGAGTCAAATCATCCTTCTTTAGCTTTACTTTGAATATTTATTTTATTTTTATTTACACATATGTAGTCATTTAGTATAGTTGTTATTAGATTGTAT
>NW_019384490.1:929718-941126 GCF_000671375.1 Centruroides sculpturatus
GGGTCGGAAATCGCAATAAAAATTTTAATTTTTTAAAAATATTTAAAAATATACGGCCAACTAGTATTCACCCTACTATAAACCCATTGCCTCCTGAGACTTCTGTGAGAATGTCCTGGGAAATCCGACTCCAGCTGTTCTCAAGGTCATCCAGCTGTGTAAACAATGACTCATCAGTGTCAAATTTCACAGAAAGGTGAGACAAAGGAAAATAAAATTTGAAGCTTTTTTTTCAAAATTAATGCATTTCTTTCGTTTTTTTTTCAGTTTTAAGTATTTTTAATGCTTAATTACATTAAATTAATTAATCGGTGAGCGGAAAGTGGTTAATTGGGAACTTGTAGCAGCATTATCATTGCATTTACTCACTGGTTTGGCTTGGCTAAGTGGCGGTCTTTCCTGCTTAATTGGAGAACGTTGCATTGCAAATAATATTGATCTTTGAATGAAAATATAGTTCACTTCATGCCAGCGTTTAGAAATTAAATATAGAACACTTCTGTGTTGCGGCATTATTGACAGCGATTTGTTAAATTTCAGATATACTCACTAGTACTTTCAACAGTTTACATCCATCGTCTTCAGGCAAAATTGAATACCTTTGCTTTTGAATTGACAGCTTTTAATGGACTTTTCAAATTACGTAATGCACGTGGTTGGAATATAGAACAAAACAATAAAAATTGAATAAATAAATATTTTTAAGGAAACGTGCTGTAATAACTTGAACTCCCCAAAACATATAAATAATGAGTAATGGTATCGTGCATGGTAGTAGAATAAAATCAGATCACAAAATTATAACTTGGATTGTTTAAATAAAGTTATCCATAGCTGTGGTATTTCCAATGTCAGCACATTACACGGCAAAGCAGCAAATATGTAAAGGTTCTCACATATGAATATTTGCCTATTATCTTTGCAATGTGTAAGTAATTTAATGTGGTTCCAAAGTGTAAGATAATCTTGGTCTAGAACCTTTTTCACTAATTCTGTAGCTGGTCTGTTATTTCTAATGTCCTCTTGATGTTCGAAGATGCGGGACTGTATCATTCTGGTGGTAGCTCCAATATAGATAATTTCCTCCCCTGATATTGTATGCTTTAATGGAATTTTATAAACCCCCGATTTTTCATTCAACATGAGAGTGTCTCTAACGTTGCACAATGTTCTTCGTAGTGATGGTTGAGGGGTTATAGGTAATATAAAAACCATGCTTTTTGAATATGCGTGTTATTTTTAGTGAGATGGTGCCCAAGTACAGTATTGGAGGGTTTATTATCTTTAGGCTTTCTTTGTTGCAGAGGAAAGATTTTGGAAACAATTTGTTTATGACCCGGTTGTAGAGATATCACTATTTGGAATTAGAATATTCGGCATTGTGCACTGCTCTGTTGATAATTTGTAATTCTTTATCAATTAATATCTGGGTGGATGGGATGAGGAGCTCTCTCCGAATAAGTGAAGTGATAACAGAATTTACAAAGCTTGAGGGCTGGAAAGCAGTTACAGGGATAATATCTGGCCCTTTGTTGTTTTTGTGGTGCACTGCAAAAGTTAGCTCCGAAGATCTATGCACTTCTAAATCTAAAAAGGAAATTTTGTTATCTTGCTCCTCTTCTACAATGAAATTGATAGAAGGATATATTGAAGCTAGCATTTGAATAAATTTGTCTAAATCCTCTGCAGAGCCATCCCATGCAAGCAAAATATCATCAACGTATCGTAGATACATGATAGGATAGTGGATTGTTAAAGGTGCATGGAAAATATGATACTCTATATTCCTCAAGATGAGTTGTGCTAAAATGGGTGACAAGGGGGGAGCCCATTGGTACACCCTGGGTTTGTTTGTATATTTTACCATTAAATTGAAAATAGTTATTTTCTGTGATAAATAAAAGGGCCTCACACAAATGTAATACATGTGATATAGGGTGTCCAGAACTCAGTAGTAGTGCATTAGCAAGCATGACAGCTTCAAAATGTGGTACCAATGGATATAATGAAATAACGTCTATTTTGTACAACCGGTACAAGTTAGTGGGAAGGTTACTTAGTGTAGCCACAATGTTAGCTTTAGCATTTAAAACGGCATTGGTTACAAAGTTGGAGGGAGGTACTAAAGCAGAGATATGTTTTTCCAGTGCTGTCTCGAAAAAATATGTAAAATGGGAACATTTATTAATCAACGGTCTTAAAAGCCAAGCAGGTTTGTGTGTCTTCACTTCAAAGAATAATCTTGGGCAAGCAATGTTTGTTGGAGGATTAAGAGAACCAGCTAAAGAAGCTGTTACCCCTGTTAGTGCAATAATCTTACATGTCTTCCTTAGTATAGTTGGTGTCAGATCCTCTTTTAGTATAATTGATTCAGATTGTTGAAGGAATTCAATGGATCTTGATAGGAAATCCTGGTGTTTGCATAACACAAATCTTTTATCTTTATCTGTTACTAACAGATTTAAATGATTGCTTGTAAGATACGATTTAACTACCCGAGCAGTTTGTGTATTTGATTTGCTGGATTTCGAATTTCATTTTGATGCTATGTTGGTTATTGCAGAAAGTCCAATTTAGGTTGCAATTCTGGACATTGTGCAACGATAGAGACACTCTCACATTGAATGAAGAATCGGGGGTTTATAAAATTCCATTAAAGCATACAATATCAGGGGAGGAAATTATCTATATTGGAGCTACCACCAGAATGATACGGTCCCACATCTTCAAACATCAAGAGGACATTAGAAATAACAGACCAGCTACAGAATTAGCAAAAGTTCTAGACCAAGATTATCTTCCACTTTGGAACCACATTAAATTACTTATGCATTGCAAAGATTGTAGGCAAATATTCATATGTGAGAACCTTTACATATTTGCTGCTTTGCCGTGTAATGTGTTGACATTGGAAATACCACAGCTATGGATAACTTTATTTAACCTATTTGATGTTGAAATTTTTTTATTGCCTGTAACACCATGTTGAATTTTCATCGATGTTAAGCCTAAATTTTTTTTTTTTTAAATAATAATTGTGTTTACTGTATCGTAAAAAATTATTTTTTTATGTTTCACAAACAAAATATATATATTGAATAATATAAAAACAAAAAAAAATTTATTTTAAAAGTTCGTTTTAATATAAAAATTGTGACACAAAGCGACATCTAGTATCAAAAATGTTCCGATGTTAACACGGAAATATTTGGGATTGCCCACGCAGGTCAGTGAGGTCAACACGAATATTTTTGGGATCAACATAGGACAGGTTAAACAATCCAAGTTATAATTTTGTGATCTGATTTTATTCTACTACCATGCACGGTACCATTACTCATTATTTATATGTTTTGGGGAGTTCAAGTTATTACAGCATGTTTCTTTAAAAATATTTATTTATTTCAATTTTTATTGGTTTGTTTTATATTGTAACCACATGAATTACGTAATTTGAAAAGTCCATTAAAAGCTGTCAATTTGAAAGCAAAGGTATTTGATTTTGCCTGATAATGGATGTAAACTGTTGAAAGTACTAGTGAGTATATCTGAAATTTAACAAATCGCTGTCAATAATGCCGCAACACGGAAGTGTTCTATATTTAATATTGGTCTTTCCTTATTATTATTAATACTTTTAATTATTAATCTTCTTTAACAAGTCAAAAAGATGGTTAAATCAAATAGTTGATTTTAAAGTTATTGTCACAAATGAAGTGAGTAGAAAAGTTCATCAGTAGCTCCGAGAGTTGGGAACGTCCCACTAATTAGAAACATATTAAATATTTTCAGAGGATATCAAAATATGATTTTTTTTTTAATCAGAAAATTCAGATTGCAAACTCAGATTATATCTTTGTTAAAAAACAAAATAAATGTTATAGTTGAGATATAACAAGTAGTTCAATTGCAGAGTTATGAAGAACATTAAAAATGGATAAAAATGATTTTTTTTATGTATTCTTCTAAATTATAAATTATACACTAAATTTCTATACCACAAAATATACTGTTTAAAAGCTTTTTTTCAGTTGTACCAAATGTAAATATATTTATTATAAACTTATCTAAAGCTAAGCACAGTTAGTTGATATCGCATCAAACTCATTAAAAAAAGAATTATACGACATTGAACTAAATTTATATGGACATTGTAGATTTGGTCACCTGCATAATCATCAATTTGATATTTTTCTGTATCTTACTGTTCATGGAAAGTAGGCACTTTTTTTGATAACACTTGGATTGAATGTATTGGATTTTTTGTGTGACAGTTGTCATACACAGTGAAATATTTATGTCACTATTGTTTCAGCTACAAGTTCTCCAAACTGGGATTTTTACTCAAGCTTTTTGACTGATTATCATACATATAAGAACATCATAATTATTTCATTAAATTATAGTTTCTATAATTTAATGAAATAATTATGATGTTCTTATATGTATGATAATTATTTCATTAAATTATAGTTTCTATAATTTAATGAAATAATTATCATACATATAAGAACATCATAACTACTTATGTCATTAAATTAAATTATTGAAACTATGAAGTAAGTATATAATTAATTCTTTGCTAATAAAAGACACACACAAGATCAGCAAAAGTTATAAGAAACACATTGTGATTGCTGAATTTTACCATTNTGACACACACATTTAATTTTAGTTTTGTTTTGGTTGCTATGTCTTGACTCTGGTTTGGCATAGTACACAGCCACCGGTGTGTACCGAGTATAACCCACTAAACCCAACACATAACAATAATAATGAGAGAATCATTTTATTATTAAAGTTTTTGTTATGAATCATAGATAGTACTGCATACATTACATTTTCAAATGCAATTTATGTGATTCTAACTAAAAATACTTGTTTGTACTGCCATTTTGAAATTTTAAAATAGATTTTTCAAGGAGAGCCAGTCTAGACATTCTTTTTTTACCTCAAAAAAAAAATTTCTATGTAATTGTACATTTATGAAAACCTGGTTTTAAGTGAATGAATTTAAAAATTGGTTAACTTGTGATGATGATGATATTTGTCCAGCTTATTGCATCATTTGCCAAACAACATTTAGTGTTAAATACAATGGAATTAATGCACTTACAAGGTGTGCTGATTATGAGAAGCATGAAAAAGGAAGTGCATCTTTTCATTTACTTTACTTTTCACCCAGTCATCACTAGACAGTGGATTTTAGGCAAATGGCTATTTTTTTTCCTTGGCATATACATGGCTAAGATTTTGTATGAACACTTTTCATAAACATTTAGACCAAAACAATGGTATTTTATAATGCCTAAAAATGCTTATTTTGACGTTGCTTCCTATTTTTGCCTAAAACACAAAGTTTAGTCTGTTTTCATATTTTTAGAAAGTTTTTATTAATTTTTTGTTTATTTTCCTCAAAGGTCATGAAAGGTTTACTTTAATTCTTAAATTAAACTGTTTAAGTTTCATTTTTTTCCTGAAAATGCAATCAGACAAATTCATTTTTTTTATTATTATTACAATGATATTTATTATTATACCATAGTGATATTTATTATTATTGATTACTTATATTTAAGTCCCAGTGGATGCATATCCTGAGTAGAAAAAATTAGAATGCAATAATAACGGAAATAAATTACACCCTCTGATGCAATTTTATAGTAATAAAATTAAGATTATATGAAGTTTATAGCGGGGTTCGAGTCCCGCTCCGGGCTGATTTTTTTTCTCCCAGCGGTTCTAAATTATTTAAATTAATTAATTTATTTATAATTATTAATGTTAATAAGAGATGGCGCTTAACATTAAAATTATATGAAATATTTTAAAATAAATGCTTTTATTTAATAAATATAGGATTAGAGATGCTTTATTTGTCATTTTTAGACAGCTGATTTTAGGCAAATGCCTATTTTTTTCCTTAACATATACATAGCTAAGATTTTGTACTAACTACTACAGTGAACATTTCTTCGATATCAAAAAACTTCTGGCCACCTTAGCCGACAATGCAGTTTGTGTAACTAAAATCAAGAAAATTTTGAATGACATTTATGTTCAGAACAAGTTGATGTACATCGAGTGTTATTTCACATTATTGCAGATACTATTACCGCTCTCGAAAGTAGTGGGAAACCTATATATGAACAAATTGATCTCCTCAACAGAGCAAAGCAGAAACTTTGCGATGCACCAGGCACTGCTGCAAAAAAAAAGAGTGAAGAAAGAGTTGAAAGCAGTGCTTCAAAAGAGACTTAGATTAAAGTGCTTGTTTATTGTGGCTGATATTTTGGCAGGAAAGAAAAGCAAAACTGAAAGTGAATTCCCAGTTCATCTTCTTCCAAGATCCGTTATCTTCAGTAGATGTATTTCACATCTATTGAAGATAACGGATTATATGCTCTTTCTCTGCATATAAATTAATTTTTAGTGACAAATGTTGCAACTTTTCTATTGAAAATTTGGAAAAAGTGCTTGTAATATATTATGAAGCTAACTATGGGAAACAGCGAATAAAAAATGTAAAGATAATTGTTTGTCTACTTTTGTCTTTGCATCATTCTGAATATGTGCATTTTTGTTTGGAATACATATGTTAAATAAAAATTCATCATCCTGATAAGTACGTTAATTGTTCATTGTGCAAATTTTGACCGCCTATTTTTTGTTTATAAAGCCTAAACGACGCAATTTAAGAGCTTATTTTAAGCATCTAAAACGCCACTTTTAAAGGCCTATAGGTCCACTGTCTAATCATCCCATTGGCTAGGAAAGCCAGGTTTCATCCCAGTTTTCTAATTATCATACATATAAGAACATCATAACTACTTATGTCATTAAATTAAATTATTGAAACTATGAAGTAAGTATATAATTAATTCTTTGCTAATAAAAGACACACACAAGATCAGCAAAAGTTATAAGAAACACATTGTGATTGCTGAATTTTACCATTTTGTAAACAGACTTTTGCAAACAACAGTTCTTAGAGGAATAGAGGAAATGCTCATTAGTTCTAAAGAATCAATAGCACAGCTTGTGATATCACTGATTGTGTAATTTTAAAGAATTACATGTTTAATTAATATGCATCTTTTTAATTGTTCAAATTTGTTTAATTACAAAACAACTAGAATTAGGAAATCATTTAAATTTTAATATAAATTAATTAAATTAAATGTATTCAGTGTATCTCCAAGTAAAGTTATCAATCATTTCAAAATTGAGTTATGAAAAAATAGCATTATGTAAGATATAGTTTATATGTAAATTGGTTAATTTTTGCAAAAAATTATCTACTAGTATAATTTTTCAAAATAACACAATAACCTTATTACATTCTCTAGTGTAAATTTATAAAAAAAAAATAAGATCAACTCAAATAACAATTATATACAAGAATAAATAAGACTATAATAAAGTAATTAAAAAATTAAAATATTATACTTAACTTAGTGTAGGTGTGTAAATTTCTATCTTTTTACTAATTCCTCAGTTTTAGTGGGAAAATTGAAACAGAAAATTAACTCTGCTTAGTAAGTGAATGTTTATCCTTAGTTCAAAAAAACCTAAATTTATGATGAAAATTCCTAACTCTATACTCATTCTTTGTTCCATGTGTACTTTGCTTATCACATACACAATCATATTATGTGGACTTTTTATATTTAATGAACCAACATTTTCTTATGGAGAGTAACAGTATGCAAAGATAAAATAACATGAGCATCATATGATTACATGGGACAACATTACTACATAGGATCAATATTATTACATGGGAGTCCACTATTTTCAAGGAAACTATTAACAAAAAGTTTGATATTTATATTATGAAATATTAAAAATTTTTTTTTCACATATTATGGGAATAAATCTACTTTACAATAACTTTCATGCTGATATTTTTAATATAACTGTATTAAAAATATCTTTTAATACAGTTATATAAATAGTTTTAATTTAATAAATAAAGATTATTTAGAATTTAATTCCAAATTATTTAGATTTAATTAAAAATAATAGTGGTTAAGTAGCCCAATTTAATCTGGCAGTCATTTAATATATTAAAAATTAAATAATTATTATATAGAAAATGATTTTTTCCTCTATATTACATATGGGAATCTATACAATATGATTCAAGTAAATTCCTCTATAAATTTAGTTAATAAATTAAACATGAAAGCTGTTACCAGTCCAAATGTTGTTTTCTTATATTGAATGAGAAAATAATTTGTATTTCAGAATGTGCTGGTTGCGGAGAAGAATTAAAGGAGGGACAAGCACTTGTAGCTTTGGAAAAACAATGGCATATTTGGTGTTTTAAATGTACTACTTGTGCAGTTGTATTACATGGAGAATATATGGATAAGTATGTACATAATAATAAATTATAAATTCAATAACCATAACTTTTTCAAAAACTATAAATTCTTATTTAATAAATTTAAACAGATATATTCCTTGAATTTATATTAAAGTAGAATTGAATAGAAAAAATTATATTATTTGCATGATTAAAATAATTTAAATTGAAAAAGTTATTCATTTTATGAAGAAATCTCTCAGGACATCAGAAGGAGTTTTCATAATTTGTGTTTATATTTCAAGCCTATAATTTGATTCATCATTACTTATAGTAAACTCCTGCTTGGATTTGCTAAGTCAGACCTCACAAATTTTTTTGAAAAATTGTATAGTAATTTAAAATTTATTGGCAATAGAAAATTATAATTAACAAGTGAAGTGTGCAATGCCATAATGTTGTAAATGCTAAAAAACAAACTTTTCAGGAGAGGTAAAAAACACTTTTTCTAGTGAATGAATTAATTTCAATTTTACAATAAAATGGTAAAAACTTCACTAGGTTACAAATTCACTGGAATATCAAAATAATGTAAATATAAGCTGTAATGTTTTAAACACCAAAAGTCATGTGACTTGCACTTTAAATGTTATGGCTTCACATAAATTCAACTTCAAAATATAGCCACTTACAGTGCCAATATCACCACAATATTTTTTTTACAGCAGAAACATTGTGTTTTGAATTCAGTTTTTTAATAAAATGTATTTAGAGAAAAATGGCATTTACGTTATGTATTTTCAAGTATTTTCGATGTCCAAAAGTCTTCATGATACCATGCATTATATTACTATAGTCAGTAAGTTAGTAAAGGCTTTTCTTTGCTGTATTCTTCTTTTCTTGTACTGTATTGTCATGAAATGTTTTTAAGCTCATTTTCTGTAATAAATTCATTAGTACAGCCTACTAAAGCTCAGTAAGTCTTCTCTATAGATCTGATTGTAATAAATTACTATATTGTATAACTATCTTCTTAAATCTGAAAAACCACTCTGCTAACTCAGACTATTGTAAACTTGGAGAAATTTTACCCCCTCTGTATTAGTCAAGTTATCAGGAGTTTACTGTATGTCTTAGAAATTGATAAATTTGTATTCTTATTTTTGTTCTAATAAACACACACACACAACCTAATTAACCTACCATATATCAGAGACAAGGAGAAAGTTTAAAAACTAGATTATTTTTATTTCTCCAATATATTTTTTTAATTATGAAAATTTAGGATTGCAGCATATTACATAATTATAGTTATTATGTAATAAAAGAAAAATTACAGTACTTACAAAAATCAAAAAAAATAATTATAGGATGATATGATAATGATTGTAAGTGACATATGATGGAATGATTATATATGACAGAATAACATTGTTTTTATGCTGTTTTTAATGTAATGACTTCATACTTTATAGAAGACAGACCTCTACAGAGAAAGATGAGAAATTTTGAAATAAGAATAACAAAGATATTCTGATTATAGTATTATTAATTAGAAAAGTATAATTAACATGAAAATAATTATGTTATAATTTCAAATAGAAATGATGGTCAAAATAAAGAATTTAAAAATAAATACCTTAATTGTTTGAAAGAAAATTGTTTTAATATTAAACGATAATCAGCTATATAATTTTGAGAATTTATAAAGATATAAGATACAGAATGTATTTTAGTAAACATAAATACAGTTGAGTCTGCTTAAGAGAGTGCACTCAAAATTACTGCATCATGTTCTCTTAGCTGGACTGCTTCCTTATCTGAACTAGCAAGATTACCCAGAGATTGTTTATTCATATCATGTCTTAGGAGTTCTATATAACTTATACAACACACTTGGAAACATTAAAATTCATTATCACATAATTTTATTTCACATATTGGTCTCCATTCATATGTCATCAATTTTATCATTTTATTGAATAATCAGTAAATACAGTAAATTTACTAGTTAGATTGCTTTCACTTTTTCTCAGGAATACAATGGGAGGGTGGCCTAGCTGAAAAAATTGACTGTCTTTGCTCCAAAATTTCTGAATGTTCTTTGATAAGATGTTCAATTTAAAAATAAATAAGCATAGCACTGTAGGAATAAAGTTACTTTCTGTCAGATCTTCCTATAATAATTTACAAATATGGAAATGAACTATATATAATACAGTAGAGCGTCATTTATCTGAATCAATTGGGGACTGGGGTTGTTCGGATAACTTATTTTTTGGATAACCGATTATGTATGAAAAAATATATTAACCTATCCCATGTTGAAATTTTTCTCTTTTGCATGTCACTTCGCATTGAATTTTCGTCGATGTTAAGTGTAACGAAAACTTTTTAAAAGAATAATTGTGGCTATTGTATCGTTAAAAATTATTTTTTTATTTTGTAAAAATAAAATAAATATATTGAAAAATATAAAAACAAAAAAAAAAAATACTTTAGAAGTTCATCTAGTATCAAAAACGTTCGATTCAGCACGACACACAGTCCTCAGAAAAACACCACACAAAAGTGCCAGTGCTGCCAGCTAAAATACACACACCAACAAAAAAAAAATATTAGAGTAGCCCAAGATATAGCCAAAGAGTGTAGTGCCACATCACTAGCGAAAATTTAAATTTGCCGACTGGAATGCTTTTGGATAAACGACGCTCTATATGTATATACAAACATCTCCAACCCGATATATAATATAGCTACAACCAACAAACTGCCGAAAATCTATCGGGCTAGTTTTATGCTAATTATTAAATAAATTACGTAATCAATTTGGTACTAGAGGTAAGCGTTAGGCGCCATCTCTTATTAATATTAATAATTATAAATAATTTTAATTAATTTAAATAATTTGGAACCGCTGGGAGAAAAAATCGGCCCGGAGCGGGACTCGAACCCACAACTCCTGCTTACCGTGCAGATGCGTTGCCAGTTACGCTACCCGGACCTCCGATCCGATCTCCTCTTCCAGCGTATATAATCTAACTACTTAACCATCGACGGTTATTACAACGCCGGCTGGGGACACATTCAGTGCCCA
>NW_019384490.1:948230-957658 GCF_000671375.1 Centruroides sculpturatus
CTTGCCCGTCATTTCCGACAGGTATTGAAGAAGAGAGAGAAACAGACCACCTTGGACATGTTTTTCAAGAAGCCAGCTGCCAAAAAACAAAGGATGGAACAAGAGGAGATGACCCTGCAAGCTCTGGTAGTCTCTCCTGAATCTGACTCCGATTAAAAACAATAAAAAGAGTAAAAGTTCTGCAATGAGTAAAAAGTCTGTATCTGTATGAATGTGTAAAGAAAGTGTTCCTCCACCTCCTCCTCACAACATCTGACTACCCGGCATAATTGGTGACTGCTCTATTTTCATTTTTTTTATAATACAGTATGGTTATTTTATGCCGCGGAACAAATTATATGTTTTAACATGTATTTCTATGGGAAAATGTGTTTTGTATAATGGATTTTTCACTTAACAGATGTGCACCTGGAACGGATTAAGTACGTTATACGAGGCACTACTGTAATTTGTTATACATATGTATTATCTAAGATTTTATTAAACATTTTTTTCTAAATTATTGTTTTCTTTAGTCTCCGGCCCCAATTAAAAATTATTTGTATGTATTTAAATGCGAAATTATACCCCGACTTACGCGAATTCGACTTACATGGTTATCGCTCGGTCCCACCTATCGCGTAAGTTCGGGGTATCACTGTATAGTCATATTTTGATAGTTTCAAATAATTCAATTAATAAGAATAATATATGAATATTTGCAAGTAAGTATAATTGTTATCTTATTTAAAAAACTGGGATGATAATGAAGTCATTACAATAGAAACAAAAAATTTTTAATATAATTTTATTGAGAGAACGTTCTGTATGATTCCCTTCTTTACAGTTCATAGGAAATAGATATTAAATTGATTTTGCTTTTGTTATTTTATTTAACAATTAAAAACTATTAAATTATAAAAAAGTTAAGAGAAAAGAAGATAGAGAAAATAGAAAAATATTCTTAGTAAAATAATTAAAGATTAACTAATAAAAAACAAAAATATTCTAAATTTTAGTTTTAAATAAAATATTGAAAATATAATAACATCTAATAAATCATTCTTTTATAATTTTGTAAAGAAAAGTTTTTGTTTATTATATAAATATTTTAGTGCTTTGAAAATTTATATAATATTTAATTATCTAAAAATAATGTATAAAGTTCAAATATTTGTAATATTTTTTAAATTTAATAATAATCTAGAATTTTTAATTTACAGAGATGGTCTTCCTTATTGTGAAAAAGACTATCAAAAGAATTTTGGAGTTAAATGCACTCATTGTGAAAGGTACATAATTGGAAAAGTTTTACAGGTACAGGAGTTTATTAAGATTATGCTATATATTCTAAATGTTACATAAATTATCACATTTCTAATTAATATGAAAATAATCTCTATTAAACTATTAAATGTAATTCATTCTCCCCTGTCATTTAATTAGAAAATGTTAATTAAAAATTAGTATAAATACCTAATTGTTAAAATTATTAATAAATGCTGACACTGCAGAAATTTTCCTAAATTTTAATTTTTAATTTTAATATACAGTATATACCTTTGTTATAACGGCATTCAAGGAACTGTTTTATTTATGTCATTATAGCTGGGTTCCACTGTATCTGAGATAAACGTAAAAACACAGTATGACAATCATACGCATTAATGCATGTTTTCCAATCTGTGGGGTATGAGATTATTGCAAGGGACATGCAGCTTTTACCAAATTATCATTTTTTTATACAAACAAACAAAAAAAAAGTCAAATTGGTGTTGAACAAATGAATCAGCAAAACAGTTATGCCTAATTCACAACCCTTGTCAAAATGACTCAAGTTTTGGCAAGAGTATGGATAGAAATCTATCCATACTCTTGCCAAAACGTCTCAACAAGAGTTGAGCCTTGGCAAACAATATACTTTATTTAATAAGGTATAATGTTTTGTAGGCCATTAAATAAATTATAAGGACAGTATTTATGAAATTAGATTGTTATGAAAATTGAAGGGGCCCAACAATTTTTTTCTGAAAAAAGAGGAGGCAAAGGTACAGAAAGTTTGGAAACCACTTCATTAATGCATTGATCCTTTACTACACTATACATTACACATCAATTGCTTTTAATGCTTAAAAAAGTCAATAATTTCAATTTGAGTCTTTGGCATTTTCCATCACATGTTTAAGTCATCTGAGTAACAAATGTCATATTTTCTGTTTGGGAAAAAGATTCAAAGAATTGAGTCAATATTTTTGAAGTGACAATCACTTTGTTTAGCATAGGAACAGGTTCAAATTTGCAATCTCTTCACACTCATCATTGCCATTTCCTGTATCATCTTCCTCTTGCACTTTTGCTATGATCTCACCATCAGAATTTATTGCACTGGTTATATCATCATCATCTGCTTGAACATAATGCTGAATCTCCTCTGCATTTGGGATAATTTCAGTGTTTATATCATTGTACCATTCAAGTTCCTCAGAATTTGTGCGTCCAGCTATGTTTGAGAATTTTGCATGACAGAAGCAGTTTCTAATTGTCTCTGGTGTAACTTGATTCCTTTCTATGGCTAAATCTTGTTCCTTTGACAGTTTTCCATCAGAACATTTTTTCTCTTAAATTTTAGTCTTATCAGATGTAAGTCTATAAAACAGTTGTGAGGAATCAGGGTTAAGTTGCGAGACTTAACTCATTCTCCAATGACAGTTATGTAGTGACTGCTCACATTGTCATTGGATAGCATAATAAGAGGGTTTGTAGTTCGAGTGGGAAGGTCCGTGAGATTGTTGATAAGATGTTGGCGATACACAAGTAATCACAACCCATTTAAATAAACAGAACAAATTTAATATAACAAAAACAAAATTTTGGATTACAGCATACAGAATAGGAGAATCGTAGCTCAGATAACAAGCATAGACTGAGATTAGTACTACGGGGATGACTGTCTTAGTGCTTAAAATCTATCTTAATTTCTAAGTCAACCAAGAGAGAGAGAGAGTTTACATAAAGTAACTAAATAATACCTCTTAGACCAATGGTCCCTGATCTCATAGTATGGGGCATTGGTGAAATGCACCAGGATTAACTGTCAGTATAGGTGGCAAGTAGTCCTTCATCCTTTTGTTGAGGTGTATCAGTAGGGCGATACTTTCTTCGATTCATCTGGAGATAAAGTTCGGCCTGGAGTGTGGCAGGATGGGAGCTGGTGGGTACAGCTTCTTCTATGCTCTTTTTGGTATGTTTGCCTCCGGATCGGGTGCAACCCTTTTATATGCGTTGCGTGTGAGAATTAACTCGGGAAGTTGATTTAATGTGTTCTAAGTTCAACTTGGGTCCAGGTTTTGCTGATATGGGCTGTCAAGAATTGGATGTTTTGATGAATTATTGCTATTTTCTATCTGTTATTGTTACTTGTCTTACCTCATAAATTTGTCTGACAGTTTCCCATCATTAATAATCAACTTTCTTGCCACATAAGTCCAAACATCCTAGTGACTGATATTAATCGGTTTTTATCCATCATAATATTGTGTGTGGGTGAGAGAAAGGAAATGGGGTTTTTTCACTTCTCTTAAAATTTAACTAATTAACTTAATTACTTAATTACTCCCTCTACAATCTCACACAATCATCTTGTTGCCATCAAAAATGTCTGAAAGCATTGAATCCTTCACAAAGCTTAGATCAGTCATTTTGTAACCAGTCAGTTGTTGTCTGCAAATTTACTTGAGCTGATTCTCTGCAAACTTTACCAAATGTAATGCTATGACAATGTTTAAATTGATTAATTCAATCATTGCTGCAAGTAAAGTTTTTGATTTTAACTTTTAAGATTGGACCATTAATTGGATGTTTAGACTCCATTGCTTTGTGAATCATTTTAAGATCACATGATCCAAATCTTCGTGTATAGGTTTTCTTACTTTTGTAACATTGTTTCTTGATTTGTCAAATGCTTTTTGTATTTTCTCGTTGTCTTTCCAGATTGTGCATACAGTTGAGTTGCTCAGGACAAAGTTCTTACAAACCATAATCTTTTTTTCACCTCTTTCAATTTCTTTTATGTTGGAAACTTTGTTTTCAACAAAGAGATTTTTATGCTCTCCCATTTTTAACACTCCATTATATGAAACACTGTTCTTCCTACTGTATGCTGAATTGAACATTTGCAGAAATGACTAACTATTAAAGGAAGATAATCTGTAACTTCCTTGACTGAATCCTTCACTAGATTATCAGCCAACAGAAACATTCCAATGGACCCAAGATGTTTTGCAGCAATGTGTTTAACAATTAGCAGGACCATGCCTATGCATTTCTTCACCAAAATCTTTTTCTACTGAAATTAAACTAATACTAAAAGATTGATAACATACAATGTACTGTTAAATTCTTTCCTTAAAAATAGGGCTAAAACATCAATCTAAACGTTGAAAAATGTGGAAAATTTGGTTGTTATAACCAAGTTTCAATATCATTATATCAGGATAAAATGTAATGTTAAAGTATAGGGCTGTAGCTGAACCATCAGTATTTTGTCATTATAGTCAGGTTATTGTTATAACTGGTTCTGTTATGTTTGAGTTTGACTATATTTTAATAATTNTCTGTTTTGTCTTCATTTTGTTTAACTCCATCTTCCTCCACTCATCTAATCATATTTCATATTTCAACAAATCTCAACAAATACTATAATATGGTGAGCCCTGTCACTATGTCCTTGAGCAGTGATATACAGTTATGATTGAAGATAGACTTATATGAATCTTTCTTAGAATAGTGTTTCTTTATGTGAACCAAATTGGATGTATGTAAGCTAATATCTGCTCTAAAAAGCTGTCAACATGGCACTCATTTAAACAGACTGCTCTACTATCCAGTGCTCTGTTAACAGGAGTTCCATTACATGTAAAACATAGGGGAGAGAATCAGGAATAGGACTGCTCGCTTAAATGAACTGCTCCCTTACACAATATATAATAATAAACCCAAAATTCATATTTTAAAATCTATAGAAATATAGATTATATAAACTGTCTTCATGATCTAGTGTTGTCTAGAGAGAACTTCTAATAGAAGGAATAATTTATCCTAATTCAAATTTCTCAATAGTACTTCTAAATCAAACTGTTGTTTATCAAGTAATATTCTGCTAAACAATATTTCATTCTTTATTCAGTTATATAATTATATTCAATTTGTACAGTACCATCATAAATCACTAATTTTGTAATATTACAGTAATATCCCGAACTTACGTGATAGGTGGGACTGAGCGATAACCGCGTAAGTCAGGGTATAATTTCACAATTTGTGTAAAATCCAAGTTGGATGTATGTAAGCTAATAAATGTTCTCGTTAATCTTATCTCATCTTTTGATGCGTTCATGGTTGCAAGAAATCACCACATAGAGTCTCTCAAGTCTCCATAGATATAACAAACACAGAAATAAATAACACAAAATAAATTGTAGCTATGTGTTGATTACGTGTGACACATCCGAACATGTAAACTGAACAATAGTGTGGGGGGGAGTGAGTAATCAAAAGTTTGAATTGACGAGATTTGAAAATTGCGTAACTCCGGGTTCGTGTAAGTCAGGGTAGCGTAAGTCGAGGTATTACTGTACATTTATAGAATATAATGATGTAGCATAAAGCAGAATACATTTTTTTGAAGCTTCAATAAATATTGACATTTTGAAATTAATTGAGTTTTAAAAAGTCAAACGTATTTAATACATATAAATATTACTATGGTATTATTTTGCATATTTAATTAATTGTATTGTAGTTTTAATGAATTCTTATTTACTATGGTTGAATTTTGATACAGTGTGAGCTCACTTGATGAGAACTCATTACATGAGAATTTGATATGAGTTGTTTTTATTTTTCTTCCTAATTTACAAGACAAAATACTGTATTCTAATCACTAATGTAATAAGATTACAATTCTCTCATGTTATGATTAGCTGGCTTGTAGATTTCCATCTCCATTTTCTTTATTTCATTTATGTTGTCTTTGTTTGCTAGGGGTAATGTTATTTATTTCTTCATGGTTGTGCAGTTTAATGAACTTTATTTCTATACTATATATCTTTCTATTGCTGATTACTATTAAATTAATTTTAAAATTTTTATTTTATTATATTTTACTTGTTTTCTGTTTATTGTGATTTCCTGCAAATAAATTGCAGGTTATCTGTCAATTTTAAAATTGTAATTATGAGCTCACCCAACTGTTTTTGCTTTGGCTAAATTTACTAAGAAAATCTTTAAAATGCATGAAAAATTCTTTACATGCCACATATATTCATCTGCTACTGCAAGTTTTTTGGAAACTACTAAGGGCGCACATTCATATCCTTGCTTTTAGTTCTCTTCTATTTTTTGTATATCAATCCATATTTTAATTGATATTATTAGACTCTTGCACTTGTATCTTGAAAACTGATAATTTCTGATAATTTTCCCTTTCTATAAAATGACTCAGACAACTAGTTAGAAAACAAATTTTTAGTTTTAGCATATGTTATTTCTCTGCAGTAAAAAAGAGATAAGTGATTGATTTTGTGTTATTGAATATTGTAGTGGGTGTATGCAATTATTGTTGATTTTACTAAAAAAATCAACAATGATTGCAATAGCAATTACTGTATTTACTGCTTATTTACTCTATATCTGATAGGGCAAATCATTCTTTCCAAAAGCTATACTGGTGATATTGTCACCCTACATTTGTCTTAACCCAAGGTACTCTTCACACCTCAAACCTATTATAGACATTACATATTAAAATATGTTTCTGTTTAATGTTTTTTTAGTTTATATTAATGCTTATTATTTTTATACGTGATGTAGATACAAACATTGAATCGGGCTATCTTACTTCTATTACATAATTAAATGCAATTACACTGGAGTATAGGTATTGGTTGTGGCTATTCATTGATTTGGGTGGCATGCACTCCCAACCACTTGCATGGAAGCAAATTCTATCTTACATCCTGAAAGACAAAAGCATAGTGTAAATTATAAAGTTGTATAACATTTCAAGTTTAGTGCAAAACATTTTTGTCCAGTTAAAATATTCAGATACCACAAAAAATGACTAGTGAAACCATTACAGACTTCTCAAGGCCATGCAGAGAAACTTCTTAGTTAGTTTCTTTTATGTTGTAAAGTACTATATTATTTTTCCGACTTTTCTAGTGATTATCGACACGACTGTGTGCTGGAAATAGCCGTTCCCTAACGGGTACTTTACGCGGATTCGCGTTAGTGTGACAGGCCTGGACTTTTAGTGTGCACCGAATTAAATAATGACCAAGTTAGTCAATAACAAATCAAATATTTAATTAATTTCTAGTAATAAACTATATACAAAATTTATTAAAAATCAAACAACAATTTATTCAATGAAACTCAATAAGAATCAACCCGACAAAACTCAAATCAATCTAGTTTCTAACCTAATTCTATTCCCCTTTGGAATTCAACAAAAATTCAAAAACTTAACTTATATACAATAATTCTTATGAATTAAAGATCCTAATCGTCACCTCAATATACTAGGAACCTATTTACTCAACTCTCAAGACTTTCTCTATTCATTGATCCACAAATCAAATAACTTCAAAATCGCCTTGGAACTATTTGATCCTATCGGACACCTCTCTTTCGTTTGCTGCTACGAAGCTCACCAAGCTCGTTGCTAACTGGAGTTCACCTCGTCTGTCTTCACTTGACGTTCAGTCTTTATACTGTGAGGTGACGTCACAATTCTGACTGCGATCACTCCCCTCATTTACATACTTATTCGCTAACAATAAATTTTTTCTATTTGTCTGGCAGCCTATTTTTCCGACAATACTCGCTAACCTTTTACAGTATTCTTTTTTACAATTTTCGAGATGTTTTATTCTTTTAAGGTTTAGCGAATTGAAGTTGTGCTTGTGGGGTCTTCTCCCCCCCCTTTTTCTCGGTGCAGACTTACTTTTTTCCACTCGGGAACGCAAGTGTGCGTGAGTTTTTTCTACAGCGCTTTTCTTTCGTTGGTGAGTTGGTTTCTCTTCTAAGTTTAAAAGGTGAATGGTGAGGAAACCTTTGTCCTAACAAAACATAAGCCCCAAACAAAATATAATAAAAAGCAAAAATAAAAGTAAATAAAAATAATGCTCAGACTTGGTTCCTTACAATGTTAGTAAATAAACTAATCACCACTTTCATTTGTTTTATTTTATTTCATTTAGAATTATTGGGCGATAAGTAGGTAGATGTTTTGTAGCACTTTTGTATTAATTATGGAACACAGATAGGATACCTGAGTTATGTCTAAATGAGGTTCAAATCTTGACTATAAGAAATAATGAAAAAATTTGCCTTGATTTATGAGAGGTTTACAAGAAAAATTATGCTTGTAAATTGGAATTATATCAAAATCTGTACAGTAATACCTCAACTTATGTTACCCCAACTTACGTGAACCTGGAGTTACGCGATTTTCAAATCTCGTCGATTCGTCTTTTGTTTGAGTGCCACGCAACTCTTGATTACTCACTCCCACCACACTATTGTTCAGCTTACATGTTTGGACGTGTCGCGTGGAATCGACACATAGCTTCAATTTATTTTGTGTAATTTATTTCTGTGTTTGAGAGACTCTACTATGTAATCTAAACGAAGTAGAACTGATTCTTCTGCATCAAACAAGAAAAGAAAAACTTTATCTTTGGAATGTAAAGTTAACATTATTAAAGACTTCAATACAAAAATGAAAATTTGTGAATTGGCAAAGAAGTTTAATCTACCGAAATCGACGGTCAGAACAATTATAAAAGGTAAAGAAAAAATTCTCGAAGCTGTGAAAAATGCTCAATCTTTAAATTCAAGCATTATTCGTAAACTTCACAGTATTATTTCTGAGATGGAAACAATGTTAAAATTATTATGTGATAATCAAGTAAATGTGAAAAATTGTATAATAATATACAGTGGTGCCTTGTATAACGTACGCCTTAAATAACGGACCTGCGAACAGCGGACTTTCTGTTTAGCCGTTACATGACTCGAGCAACGGACTGGCTTCGAACAACGGACTTTCCGTTCAGCAATTATGTGAGGCGAACAACGGTCTTTCTACAAACAAGTGCGAATGACGTTTCCACTCTTTTGCCGTTGCCAATGACAATCTGCTATTTTTATAATATATTAGTATTATTAAAATATATTATTAGTATATCTGAAGTACAGAGCTCCTGTTGAGATTTGGCTTGCTCCCTTGTTTATTATGTACATCACCTCAGTGCAGGGTATTTACATTTATTCAAGTGTTGTGAAAATCATGGCTTCTAAATAAACAGAAAGGTGATTTGAATTGAAACAAAGCAAGACATCATCAGAAGGAGTGAAAGTTGACAAAAAGTTCCTTGTCAAATGGG
>NW_019384490.1:960170-970625 GCF_000671375.1 Centruroides sculpturatus
TGCCATTAGGTTTCATGTTCTTCATAAAGCCTAGTAAGTTAATTTTTATATGAAATATTTTTTGACTATTATACTCGATGAGAAAAATTAAAACTTAATAATCATTACAATTATATACAGAGATGTGCCTAATTATTTGGCATTTGGGATGAGTTCTTTAGCATCTCCCATAATAAATTTGAATGAGTTGCAAAATTCAACTTTAAACCAGTTATCATAATGAAATTGCCTAATCTGGCAACTTTGGTTGAACACAATCCAATACAGTTATAAACTGATAAATATCAGTCAGAATCACAATACTCTGTTTTCTCACTGTCTGCACATGCATGTATTCATGAGAGAACGTTATGATATCAACACTTTTTCAGACAATTCTCCTTCATTACCCAAAATTTTGTCAGACAGCACTATAGTAGCACATTTTTTACCTGTTTTCTATGCTCATGATGCCTTTAGGAAATTTCCTACAGGACTTTTTTTTTTTTTTAGTTAACTTGTATTATAAGGACCTTGAATAAGTTCTTGCTGTTTTTTTGTGAAAATTAACACTTTATTTAAAAAAAGTCGTAATAAACACATCACTGAAAGTATTGTCCATCGCTAGCCACTACTTTCTCCCATCGTTCTGGCAGCATTTGAATTTCATGTCGGAAAAAACAACACGTCTTTTGAGGCTATCCAAGAATCAACCCATTTTTTTGTCATCTCATAAGAATGGAAGTGCTACTCAGCCAGGCCATGTGCCATCGATCGGAACAAGTGATAATCGGAAGGGCAATGTCTGGTGAATACGGCAGGTGGGGTAGGACTTCCCATTTAAGCGTTTCCAAGTACATTTTCACCGGTTGTGCAACATGTGGCCGAGCATTGTCATGTCGCAAAATCACTTTGTCGTGTCTCTGCTCATATAGCGGCCATTTTTCCTTCAATGTTTGGCTCAAATGCATCAATTGTAGTCGATAGCGATCTCCCGTGATGGTTTCGTTTGGTTTGAGCAGCTCATAATAAACTACACCTAGCTGATCCCACCAGATGCAGAGCAAAAGCTTCAAACCATGGATATTCGGCCTTACTGACGATGTTGATGCATGGCCGGGCTTACCCCACGATTTTCTATGCTTAGGGTTATCGTAGTGTATCCATTTTTCATAGCCTGTCACGATACAATGCAGAAAACCTTTCTTTTTTCACCGTTGAAGCAGCTGTTCACATGTGAAAAGACGCCATTTGACATCTCTTGGCTTCAACTCTTACGGCACCCAATGTCCTTGCTTTTGAATCATTCCTAATCCTTTTAAACATTTTGAAACTGTTGTGTGATCAATTCCTAATGATTCTGCAAGTTCAGCTAGCATCTGACATGAGTCTTCATGAAGTAATGCCTCTAATTCCTTGTCTTCAAACTTTTTTTGGTGCACCAGATCGTTCTTTATCTTCAGCATCAAAATCATTATTTTTGAAGCATCTAAACCAATCTCTGCATGTTGTTTCCGACAGAGCATGGTCACCATAAGTCTCAACAAGAATTTTGTGTGCTTCAGCTGCAGATTTTTTTTTAATAAAATAGTGCAATAAAATTCCCCGCAAATACTCTTTTTTTGGAACGAAACTTGACATGTTTAACACAATGAAAAAATAAGTTGTTTACACTTCGGTGAAATGACATATACTGAATTTCAAGGTCGCTTATTGTACTTCCTTACAAATGCATCACCATCTAAAAATAAACACATGTGGTTCTGGTAATGCCATTTGTTAAAAAACAGCGAGAACTTATTCAAGGTCCCTATAGTATTTCAACTCTTCCAATTACACCCCTCCTGATTGTTGCCTGGGCTAGATTCATCCCTGTATCCCATTAGTATGCCACTGATTATGTACAATAAATATTGTTTTAAACTAAAGTATAAGAATATAGATTATCACAAAGAACTGTGGACATCTGAATCTTTGTCATCATTAATGAATTTAAATATTAGTTGGTAAATGATGAATAATCAGCAGTTATATTCATTATTGGTCTTTTTTAATGATTTTATATTTTGAGACACCATGAAGTGTTGATGAATTAATTGATGAAAGACACTGGACTTTTCTACATCCACTTTATTTTTTTATATACTTTGCAGTCTTTAAACTAATTGTTCCAAGTGTTAATCCAGTGTTGGTCTTCTGTAGTTATTTTATCTGGTATGTCTTCATAGTTTTTAGTTGGATATAATCAGTCATTTCAAAAAAATATATATATAAGTATCTTCTATGTGTTGAAACTGTAAAGTACATAAGAAAATAAAATGGATGTGGAAAAGTCCGGTGTCTAGTGTCAGCACTTTATGGTGTCTCAAAATATAACATAAAAAAAAGGCACAGTTTCAACACAGAAGATTTTATGATAATTAAAGTGATATAGAACTTTTACATATATAATAAATATATTATAAATTGTATATTACGGAACAATATGTAATAAATACAACTATGATTTTGATATTATTAATGCAATTGTTAAAATTTAATTTTTATTAATTGTTAGCTACAAATTCAAATTTACTAAAATTATTTCTTTTATCTAGAAAATTATGAAATGTGGAGATATATTTTTTTATATTCTTAGTTTTTAATATGAATAACATGAATACTAATAAACTAAAAGTTAAATTAATTTGAAAAAACTTATTTTAATAGGCTGGTGATACCCATCATTTTCATCCTACTTGTGCTCGTTGTTCAAAATGTGGAGACCCTTTTGGAGATGGAGAAGAAATGTATATGCAGGGTGAGAGTAGGAATATGATATTACAATGTTAATAATTTTATCATAAAATTATTTTATAATTAAAAGATAATAAGATAGAAGTCTTCATAAAGCCTAGTAAGTTAATTTTTATATGAAATATTTTTTGACTATTATACTCGATGAGAAAAATGAAAACTTAATAATCATTACAATTATATACAGAGATGTGCCTAATTATTTGGCATTTGGGATGAGTTCTTTAGCATCTCCCATAATAAATTTGAATGAGTTGCAAAATTCAACTTTAAACCAGTTATCATAATGAAATTGCCTAATCTGGCAACTTTGGTTGAACACAATCCAATACAGTTATAAACTGATAAATATCAGTCAGAATCACAATACTCTGTTTTCTCACTGTCTGCACATGCATGTATTCATGAGAGAACGTTATGATATCAACACTTTTTCAGACAATTCTCCTTCATTACCCAAAATTTTGTCAGACAGCACTATAGTAGCACATTTTTTACCTGTTTTCTATGCTCATGATGCCTTTAGGAAATTTCCTACAGGACTTTTTTTTTTTTTTAGTTAACTTGTATTATAAGGACCTTGAATAAGTTCTTGCTGTTTTTTTGTGAAAATTAACACTTTATTTAAAAAAAGTCGTAATAAACACATCACTGAAAGTATTGTCCATCGCTAGCCACTACTTTCTCCCATCGTTCTGGCAGCATTTGAATTTCATGTCGGAAAAAACAACACGTCTTTTGAGGCTATCCAAGAATCAACCCATTTTTTTGTCATCTCATAAGAATGGAAGTGCTACTCAGCCAGGCCATGTGCCATCGATCGGAACAAGTGATAATCGGAAGGGCAATGTCTGGTGAATACGGCAGGTGGGGTAGGACTTCCCATTTAAGCGTTTCCAAGTACATTTTCACCGGTTGTGCAACATGTGGCCGAGCATTGTCATGTCGCAAAATCACTTTGTCGTGTCTCTGCTCATATAGCGGCCATTTTTCCTTCAATGTTTGGCTCAAATGCATCAATTGTAGTCGATAGCGATCTCCCGTGATGGTTTCGTTTGGTTTGAGCAGCTCATAATAAACTACACCTAGCTGATCCCACCAGATGCAGAGCAAAAGCTTCAAACCATGGATATTCGGCCTTACTGACGATGTTGATGCATGGCCGGGCTTACCCCACGATTTTCTATGCTTAGGGTTATCGTAGTGTATCCATTTTTCATAGCCTGTCACGATACAATGCAGAAAACCTTTCTTTTTTCACCGTTGAAGCAGCTGTTCACATGTGAAAAGACGCCATTTGACATCTCTTGGCTTCAACTCTTACGGCACCCAATGTCCTTGCTTTTGAATCATTCCTAATCCTTTTAAACATTTTGAAACTGTTGTGTGATCAATTCCTAATGATTCTGCAAGTTCAGCTAGCATCTGACATGAGTCTTCATGAAGTAATGCCTCTAATTCCTTGTCTTCAAACTTTTTTTGGTGCACCAGATCGTTCTTTATCTTCAGCATCAAAATCATTATTTTTGAAGCATCTAAACCAATCTCTGCATGTTGTTTCCGACAGAGCATGGTCACCATAAGTCTCAACAAGAATTTTGTGTGCTTCAGCTGCAGATTTTTTTTTAATAAAATAGTGCAATAAAATTCCCCGCAAATACTCTTTTTTTGGAACGAAACTTGACATGTTTAACACAATGAAAAAATAAGTTGTTTACACTTCGGTGAAATGACATATACTGAATTTCAAGGTCGCTTATTGTACTTCCTTACAAATGCATCACCATCTAAAAATAAACACATGTGGTTCTGGTAATGCCATTTGTTAAAAAACAGCGAGAACTTATTCAAGGTCCCTATAGTATTTCAACTCTTCCAATTACACCCCTCCTGATTGTTGCCTGGGCTAGATTCATCCCTGTATCCCATTAGTATGCCACTGATTATGTACAATAAATATTGTTTTAAACTAAAGTATAAGAATATAGATTATCACAAAGAACTGTGGACATCTGAATCTTTGTCATCATTAATGAATTTAAATATTAGTTGGTAAATGATGAATAATCAGCAGTTATATTCATTATTGGTCTTTTTTAATGATTTTATATTTTGAGACACCATGAAGTGTTGATGAATTAATTGATGAAAGACACTGGACTTTTCTACATCCACTTTATTTTTTTATATACTTTGCAGTCTTTAAACTAATTGTTCCAAGTGTTAATCCAGTGTTGGTCTTCTGTAGTTATTTTATCTGGTATGTCTTCATAGTTTTTAGTTGGATATAATCAGTCATTTCAAAAAAATATATATATAAGTATCTTCTATGTGTTGAAACTGTAAAGTACATAAGAAAATAAAATGGATGTGGAAAAGTCCGGTGTCTAGTGTCAGCACTTTATGGTGTCTCAAAATATAACATAAAAAAAAGGCACAGTTTCAACACAGAAGATTTTATGATAATTAAAGTGATATAGAACTTTTACATATATAATAAATATATTATAAATTGTATATTACGGAACAATATGTAATAAATACAACTATGATTTTGATATTATTAATGCAATTGTTAAAATTTAATTTTTATTAATTGTTAGCTACAAATTCAAACTTACTAAAATTATTTCTTTTATCTAGAAAATTATGAAATGTGGAGATATATTTTTTTATATTCTTAGTTTTTAATATGAATAACATGAATACTAATAAACTAAAAGTTAAATTAATTTGAAAAAACTTATTTTAATAGGCTGGTGATACCCATCATTTTCATCCTACTTGTGCTCGTTGTTCAAAATGTGGAGACCCTTTTGGAGATGGAGAAGAAATGTATATGCAGGGTGAGAGTAGGAATATGATATTACAATGTTAATAATTTTATAATATTAATTATAATAATTATATCTTATAAATTTTTTTAACATTTAAAATCAGAAGCATCAAAATGCTTATACATCTGAATTATTATGTATAGTTTTTGATTTAAAAGTTACTAATTAGATTAATTTCCTTTTAATGTTTAAATGTTTATTAAATTGATATATGATTATTAGAATATAATCTTAACACTGATATATTTTGAAAAATCAAATGTTATTTAAACAAATAAGTTTATACAGGAAGACATGTTCAAATATGTAAAAAATAGAGCAGTTTCAAATGTTGAAATGAAGTAGAAGAGTAATAGAAACCTGTTTTTTTCAATTACTAGGAGTTCATATTAAGAAGATGATTGTAAAATAAAATATATATCAAGAAAATTTTTGAGGATGCAAAATTAATATGAAAATATAAATATAAATTAATAAAAAAATAGATATAAAAAATAAGTAAAATTAAATATAAATTAATTAATAACAAGAACAATAAATACTTAAATAAAAAAGGATAAATAATAATACTGCAAAGTGGATTTATGTCAGCTGGACTCCAAGTGCTATGCAGTCTGCACCACAAACAGCTGTTAATGTACTTTAGTTTGTTCTATTCAATTTATGATCTCATTTTAATGTTCTGCTTGAATTTTGATGGAACTGAAGCTTGAATTTAGGATTTTGAATTCAAAACAAATTGTATCTTGATATAAAGTTAAGTGTGTCAATTTCTGCTTTTTTAAAGATATTCTTTATTGTTTGTAAGAAATTCAAGCAAAGTTTAATTTGTTTTCATCTTAATTTCTTTCCTTTACTTGTCTCTCCAATGTTTTAATTTCTTTCTATCAGTTAGAGTGTAGGATTAAAGAAATTATAAATAGTATATAGAATAAATTAAAACAATATTATAATTATAATATTGTTATAATTATGTTAATGAGATATTAATTAGAAAATTATATTTCAATTACTTGAAAATTTAAAGCTTTAATTTTTTAGTTTTGAATTATTATAAATATATAATAAAATCTAATTTGAAAGTATTATTTTTTTTTTCCACTTAGGTGGTGCTATTTGGCATCCTCGATGTGGACCAAGACCAGATAGTAAATTAGATGATAATGTATTTGATGATCAAGCAAATAATATTGATGGTCAGGTAGGAAATTTTATAACATACAGCTTTTGAAAATTCCAGAAAAATTTTTTTGTAATGTTTATTGACAAAATAGGTAAACTAAACACAGTAAACCCCCACTAACTTGGACCCTGATAAGTCAGACTTCTCATAACTTATACAATTTTTTTTCAGTTATACAATAATGTAAAATTTATTGGCAATACAAAAATGATAATTTTTATAGCTGACTGTATAATAAAAAAACAGCTAAACAAAATCAAACAGACTAGAAATTAGCAGGCATTTTCCTTGTACTTTGCATCAAAGGAGTCAAAGTCAAGCATAAGCTATGCTGGGTACAAAAGAATGAGTCCTTGTTCAACTCTGACAAATAATATTTTACTGTACTGTACACTGCATTGTGTTTAATGTTCTTGAAATGAGTGTTTTCTATATCTGGAAGTCTTTGCAATACTGTGTATTATATTACTGTAGTTGGTAAATTAATAAAGACTGTACATTGTTGTATATTGTACTGTCATGAAATTTTCCAGCTTATTTCCAGTAATAATAAATTCAGCACTATAACTGATGATAATAAATAAATAAATCAATTTTTAAAAATCATAAATAAACTATACTCTTTATTCACTTTAAGTTTTTATTGGAGAAAACATCCTGCTGACTTGGACTATCATAAACTTAGACAACTTTCACCCCTATTAGTCCGAGTTGAGGTTTACTACAGGTAAAAATTATTAAACAGGTATTTATTTATATTTCTTATTAATTTTCCTGTATATCTGTAAATTGCATATTATGTATTGGAACCTGTTTACTGCTCAAATACACAGTTTTTATATAAACATATTGCATAGTCACAACAGGAAACTTACAAATGTTGTAAAAGTGAAAGTAAACAAGCAATCATAAAGCAAGAAAGCATATTGTTCTAAATCTATAGAAAACTTATTAAAGTTATGCAGAATCATTAACAGTTTAATTTTGTAAACATTTTAAAATATATAAAATTGAATTTAAATTTAATTTAGCAAATAACTTTGTTACTAATGACACAAATACTACATAATGTGTTTCTTTGTATTATAATTTATTTTGTTTCTTTTCTTTTTTTTTTATTTTTGTAACCATACATTTTTGTTTTGTTAACCTTCCTTGTTAGATTTTCCCACCTTATTCTCCCAGTCTCTCCAGTTCCCGTTCCACCAGTCCTTACAGTTCTCTTACTAGACAGGTTGGTTTTTGTTATATTGTTAATTTATTTTAGTTTTTGTTTTATGCCAACTGATGGCAAACTATTTTATTACAGAGAAACAATTTCAAAATAACTGTTATTTTAATTATTATAAAATCTAAATTATTTACATATACTATATTAAAAAGGGATTTTTTCTTTTAATTTATAATTTATAAATTTTAAAATATTTTTCCATGCTAAGCAAGAGTTTTGAATCCCACTACAGACAATTCTTTTCAATCAAACTTTTCTAAAATATATTGAATTGTTCTAAATTTACAATATGAATGGCATATTGCTATTTATTGGTCATATGTTATCAATAAAAAAACAAAATACTGATTGTGGTATCAATCCTAGTGAAAATATCAATTTATATCATATGAAATAACACAGTTGGACTTGTTTAAATTGAAATGATTTGTTAAACACAACAATTACAATCAATGACACTATAGAGACAGGTTAATTAACATATTCATAAATTTATTTCAAGAAATATTCATTAAATATATAGGTTTAAATTCCACACAGAAACCACAAACAGCCAAAATACACAATAAAAACATAGTCACAACAATACAAAAATGATCATTTTTATAACTGACTGTATAATAAAAAAACAACTAAACAAGATCAAACAGACCAGAAATTAGCAGGTGTTTTTCTCTGTACTTTGCATCAAAGGAGTCACAGTCAAGCATAAACACTCTACAGTACCTAAATGCACACACATTACCAAAACCACATTCAATGAGAATCAACACTTTTAGACATACATATATTAGTTTACTCTGATGCACTTATTGTAGTAATGTATTATAACATAAATGACAATCACAGGCAGACACATTCAGAATATAGACATATCATAAGCAATATTTCCTATATGTTGTTTATAGGAAACAACACTTTCTGTCATGAAAGTGTCATTTTGACACTAATCAAAAAACTTGTATGTATATATTAGTGTTAACTGTATTTTTTAGTTTTATGCATTTTTAAAGAGGCAAGAATGCCATCTATTTATGTGTTTTATACAATGTGTTGAATAAGAAATAACAAAGAGCTGACATAAGAGGAGTAAGAGTCCAAAATGCATATCATTACCTAAACAACAGAATAAAGATGGATATAAAGTAAAGCCTGGTGTCTATCAAAGCAGCTTCATTGTGCCATACAGATAAACATAGATAAAAAACATGGTTTCAATTTATAAGACATGTAATATAATTATAAAAATTACTTTTATCATAATTACAATGTTTAATTTTTAAAGAAATATTAATGAAAAGTTATTTATATATTTAATTCAGTATTTGAATAGTAAAAGATTTTAATATTTTATTTAGTATGGTCGATTGAGTCCTGGCAGCTTTCTTGACAAAGACCCTCTCATCACAGATTTAAGTAGAGTATATACATATAGCTATCTTACTGCTGAACCTACTCAGGGATATTTAAAGAGACCAATTGAGCCACATCCACCAAAATCACCTCAGTTCCATCGTCCTCCTGGTGATTAGTTAATTAATGTTTTTGTAAAGAGAATAAATTTATTAATTTACATTTCACTTATTGTAATAAAATTTAATATATTTTCATATTTTATTTTTAAAATATATTTATTTCATAATTTTTATTTACATGGTTATTAAAAACAGAAAATGGTGGTAGAAGAAGAATAATAATGAAACCTATTATAAAACAAGGTAAATCTGTATAATAATATAAATATATTATATACATTAAATAATATATATACATATTATTATTATATATTATAATATTGGGTTGTTTGGAAATAATTTTGTTTTTTTTTCATGGAAAAAAACACAATATTTTTATAATAAATAAATATTTTATTGAATTATATATTAACCATTTTGGTCAAATACCTGTTGTCATTGTTTCTGGTAGTAGCATGATTTCACATTCATAAAAGTTTTGATCGTTGCTTACAAAAAAATGATCCATTTGACATTGTCATTTCAAGTAAATGTCTTAGTTTAAAAACATTTGTATAGACCAGAACAAGTAATAATCTGAGTGTGCTCGATCTGGCGAATATGGTTGGTGTGATAGCACGTCCCATCTAAGTTATAACAGTTTCTGACGAGTTATCAAACTTGTGTGAAATTTGACATTAACGTGGTAAAACACTACACCTATTTTATTGATCAATTCTGGCCGCCTTTCCTGTTTGATGATATTACTCAATTTGTTTACTTGATGGCAGTACACTTTTGAATCAATTGTTAAATTGTCTGGTAAAAGCTCCAAAAAAAAAAAAAATTCCTTAAAATCCCACCAAAGAGAGCTTCTCTCTTTAAGAACATATATCAAGCTTTGAAACGAAACCAATTTGTTTCAAGTAATCATAAACAGTTCAATTTGACAAATTTAATCTCTTAGTGATTTCA
>NW_019384490.1:979280-994012 GCF_000671375.1 Centruroides sculpturatus
ATATATTCGAGTTTTATAAAAATGAAACAGCAGAATCTATCGAACGTATGGAAAGAAACTCAAATTTCACAGGACCTTATAAAAAGATCTAGATTAAGACGTAAACAATTAATTCCTTTTTTAAGCGAGTTAAGGAAAGCAGGTAAATATCCAAAACTCCGAGGTGATACTATACTGTTGGGCAATTATTCTTTGACGTATAGCTATGTGTTGGAGGGGCTGGTATACTTGGACTCTTTTACCCTGTATTTTACTTCTGAGAACTCTCCGCAATGACATTTGATCAAGTTAATCACTCCTATTCAAGCCTTACGTTTTGTTGAGTCTTAATTATTAAGTTCCTTGCTTGCTGCACATAATAATAATTGAAGGTTATATCGGATATATGAATTTAAGAATGAAAATAATAAAAGCATTATTTCAGTTTAAAAAAATAAATTATTTACATTAATGGCATTCAGTCAATATAGTTAAGCCAAAAATTTGTATTTCAATCCATTAAAATTTAAGAAATCAAATTACTATAAAAAAATTTCAAAAAAAATTTTAGAAAATAAAACTAATGAACCTTTAAAGTCTACGATTAAGAAATTTATGATGGTTCAACTGTGATTAATCAATGCAAATAGATTCTTCTAGATGGCTAGCTTTTTTTAACAGATTTACAGAAATTATGGTCCTTCTTATGCTGATATAAAAATTTCTTTCAACGAAAGTTTAGATATACTAATATCTACCGAAGAACTGGATATATCAATTCGTAAATTAAAAATGAAAACAGCTCCTGGAATGGATATAATTACCACTAAATTTATTAATTTCTTCTGCCAGCAGGTAGATAAGTTCTATTTGATCTTTACAACCATTTTTACATAACATTTATTATTTTCTTACTGAGTGTCCAAAGAAAGAAGAAGCGTAAAGTAAATTTAAATTAAAAGAGATTTTTGATTTAAATTAAGAAGAAAATTTCAGAATCAATCTAGAAAAAATTTCATTGTATAAGAAGTATAATATTCATTACTTTTTTGTTCATATTTTAAAGAGTTTGAAATATGATATGTAGATTGAATGATTAATATGTTATGTTTAGCAAATTTTATGTAACAAGATATTTAAAAAAATGTTTCAATAAGTATCAATTGTATTTTTTGTAATTCTCTAAAGTTAACCCCCTGTAACAAGGTCTTTCTTATTACAATAAAGTATTTGTAATTAATTAATTATTATAGTAAAAAGTAGAAAAAATATATATAAAATTAACTCATACTCATCATTTAAATCAGTTTTTTTCTTTTAAAATAGTAATTAATATAATGGCAACTTAATTCTAAAATGTTATATTCATTTAAATTTTTTGTATGATGACTTTAGTAAATTTCTGAGAACTGTCTATTTTAAAAAATTATCACTTGGTTCGAAGATAAAATTTATAAACAACTTTGATCTTTTGTAACCTTCTGGAATGGAAACTTTTGATAATTTTTCATTTATGTTTTAATTCACAGTAACGTTTTAGGTTACATAAAAATTTTTGCAATTTTAATGTCTTAAAAAATATCACAATTTTCTGATTATTAAATTTAAGTACAAAATGGCATATAGCACTAAAAAACCATAATTGGTAATTATTACATGAAAATAGTTTTATAATGTTTTATGATCTTTTGGCAATCTCTGAATTTTGTTCTTATCATAGATTCTTTTACAAAACAAAACTGTGTATTAATTTTTAAAAAGTCAAGTATTTGCAAAATATATGGACATTTTTTAATGGATACTTGTCTTAAAAAACAACTTTCCTAAGTGGACATAGTTTCCAATCCTGACAGTGTCTGCTAAACCCAGGTTCTTCCATATGTAGATTAAAAAATAATCTGTCCATTAAAAAAATATTTTAACTAATATTAATAATTTCTGGCTTAAAAATATAAAGTTTGTTCATAGTCAGTTTTTATATATTGGCACTTAAGATTTGAGTCAAAAATCACAAAATATTTGCTTAAAAATTGCAGATTTTTATGTATATAAGAAATTTACTTTAGATTTTAAACATATAAATTTATATGAAAGAATCAGAACAAAACATTAATGAAATGACATGAAGAAAATTTATCTGAAATGTACTGAAAATAGGTTGTGTTTTTTAGTTTTGTCAAAAATTTAATTAATTTGGTTACTTAAAAATGGAATTTACTATTTCTTGTTCTCATTACAAATTTATTGTTTTGTTTATTTTTTTAATTGTATTTATTTTTATATTATTTAACCATTGACCAATATTGTAAACAAAAATTTTTTTATAAACAATGGAAAAAAATCCATAAATGGAAAGAAATACATAACTTGTTGCTGGAGCAAAAATCTAGCAACAAGTTATGTAACTTGTTGCTGGATTTTTGCTCCAGCAACAATATTCAAAATTGCATGTGGCATCATATGTTATGATGTTTTTATTTTGAAAACTTTTTACATACTTATTATAAGATGGCAAAAAGCTTAATTAATTTTGAGGATAGAGATGAGTTACTTTGGAATTTTATAATTTTGAGGGTAGATGATGGTAGAGATTTTACTCATTAAGTCCCCTTTTTGAGATATGACATACAACCCCCTTCTATCTACCCATTCTCTTGATTTACCAAACTCTTGACCCATTCTCTTGAACCACCAAAATTTAATAGCATCAATCCCCTAATACACAACCTGCCCACCAAATTTCAGAAATTTTCAACAAAAGACACAGGAGAAACTAAGCTTCAATGTAGGTGAACAAAATTGTCAGGGCCAGCGTGACCTTTTGGGGGCCAGAATACATTCAAATCCTATAGTTAAATTTCACAATAAGGAATTATTTATTATAAGTACAAAGAATGTTACATATATTTTTTGTAAGATGAATATTACATAATTTTTCATGCTTTTTTCACTGCAAAATCTTTGATTACATCATCAAAATTGATCAAGTTTGCTACTTCGCTTTCTATTGAAAGAATAGACAAAGATGTAAATTGGTCTTGGCTTATCGATGATTGAAGATAATTTTTTATTAGTTTAGTTTCAACCGTGAGAAACTACGTTCAGCTGAAGCCATGGTTATTGGCATAGTTAACATTATTTGTAATGCAATTAATAAATTTGGGTATGCTTCCAAATGATTGTTTTTTTATAATGTGTTTCATTGCATCTAGAGCCGAATAATTGGCTTGCATTATTGATCAGAACATTTTAATAAATATTCATCATCTAAATTCGCAACCTCATTCATATATAGAAAACCAAAAATATTCTGGTGATTTGCATATAATTCAAATCTACTTTTANTTGGGTTATTTTAAGAAAATATCAGTTAGGTATACATGATTTTATTAAACATTGGTACAGGTGGTAGTCTGCATCTATATATAGGAAATCCTTGTTAGTTTGAAATTCAAGGGACAAAATTATTTAAGTTTAAGCAGCTTTAAGTTATCAAATTTTGAATTTTCTAAGATTTACGTATTTCTGTACAGTATGCTAAATGCCATGTAACTGATGTAATTTAGTAAGCAAATGGAATATGGCCACCAATACAGAATGCTGTTTTTGTTAATTAAAAATTAATAATAATAATAAATAAATTGCAGGTAAGCAGCTCATGTCTGTCAGAACCTCACAGGTTGCCAGATAGGTTTTAGAAAAAGTAAAGCAGAATTCTCAAAATGTAGCCAGAATTATTTTTAAAGTGGCTCAAAAACTAGTAAGTTGCCAAATTCTAGTAGCCTACAAATATATCAATAGAGCCCAATATATCAATATCCCACTTGTAGCCCAATCTTGCAATTTCGAAACTCAACCATACTTTATGAGAAAAAGGGTAGTCCATGGTTAAGATGACACCTGAAAATGTGTTACTGTAAAAGCAAAGACATGTTGACCAGATTACAGTTGTACTTGGTCTATTGTTCTCTTATACTATTGAGGCACTTTGATCTAAACCAGGGTCGCCAAACTTTTTTGACCATTAACCCCCTACAACTTTTCGAAACCTCACATCAACCTCACCAAAAAGTTTGTTACAAGCATAAAAAAACTCTTACTATTTTAATACATTTCTTTTAATTTTACTTGTTTTACATTTATTGTATATATGTGAAATACTAAAATTAAACGGACAGCGGCTTAAAAATGGCTGTAGAGGTGTTAATAACATCAGCATACTGCAAATCACACACAAGCTTATGGATGATGCGGACGATTAACGTGTACTATGTAAGTAAGAACCGGAGCATGGACTTGGCAATTTCCGTTTGTCCTGTGCGACTTGATCCATAGCCATTTGATGGGGAGCTATACTATTAAATTCATTGAAACAATATTCAAAAACATAATAATATGTGTAGTTATATTTGTGATTTTTAGTTTCAATGTTTCAATCGAACCCCCAATAATGTTATATTGACCACTTTGGCAACCCCTGATCTAAACAAACAAGTTAATATACACATATCACAGTTCAGACAGAATTTTTACTTCAAATTTCAAAGTAGCTGTATTTCAAACTAACCAAGTTCTTTAACATATAAATCTCTATATTCCTGGCCAGGGCAAAAGTACAGTTACAAACTAAAGGGATTTTGAACTATACAAGCTCAAATTAATGAGGATTTCCTGCACTTTAAATAATTGCTTCCATCACAGTGATAGGGATTTTGTCTTTTTTTTTTTTTTTTCTCTTAAAATAATATCCCTCTTAACAGCAATAAAGGATGCTAAACAAAGTAAAAACTTTATTAATTCTCTTAAATAAAACAATATTTATTTTATTATCTTTGTATATCTTATGTATCTTTGTATTTAAATTCATCATCATCATCATCATCAACACATTTTACAATGTGTTGATGATGATGATGATGAATTTAACAATGATGATGAAAGTAATTCTTAGTAGAGTAGTTGGCAACAAAGCAATTTCAAATGATATATTTCAAGACACAGTAATTATATTTTAAAGAAACATTGAATATAGATGGGAAATAATAAGATTTTTTAAGTAAATAGCATCAAAATATTCATATGCCATTAGGTTTCATGTTGGAAGAAATAAACTAAAATTATTTGTTTGCTAAAATAAACTTTTATGGTCATTTGAAAGAAATCTATGGGCTTTCATGAATTTTTCTAAAAAAATATGATAGAACAAGTTCATAAATGAAAGAAAAAAAGATGAAATTCAATGACACCAGGCCAAATGTATAAAACCACTGAACACTAGTAGTTGGCAGTGAGTTCATTCCTCACCATCAGGTTGGCCATGTGGTGTTTTCCCAGGTTTCCTTCATGTTTGTAACACCTAAATAAGGACCAGTTTCCCATAAAAATCTTCCCAGGAGGTATCCTCTTCAGCAGATCATCTACGTGTCATATTGCTATAACCAAACCAAACCCACAACACTAGCAATCTGAACACAAATGTTTCTATGAAGGTTCTTACACAGATAAAATGATGTCACAAACATCCAAATGTACAAAATTTCTTATTTTGTTTGTTTGTCAGTTTTCAGCCTTTCAGCTACGATTGAAGTGTAGTATCTGAACATGGTCATTTTTTATGTGGCCTTTGACTTGTGAGTGGGCTGCACCTGGTGCATTACTGGATGGAGGTGAGACGTTTTGTTTAGGCTAGACAATCTGCTAAGGGTTCTGTTTAGATGAGATAGTGGCATCTGAATGGGAATACCTGCTATGGGACAATCTATAGGGTCTGGTCTTTTACCTATGTAGGTGTGTCACACATCAGGGATCTAACTATTGCTAGAATGAAGAGAGATGTGACAGAGTCTCCTGGTCCCAGACTTGATTGATTCCTCTGATGGGTTGACAGTAAGTTCGCAACTAAAAGGTTAGGAGTGGTCATGACAGAGGTGACTCTGTTTGGCTTCAGCTAGTTTTTTTTTACTTTGATTAGTTCCTAGTCCAGATTAAGTTCCAGTTATGTCAAGCTATGTCAATTTTACTGCCTACCAGGCTCAGCTGGGGACATCTATTGGCTGACTTGAACCAGGCTCTTTTATTTAGCTTTGGTCAATCTCTTTATGTTGGATGCCTTACATTTGACTTGTGCAAAATGGCACTGCATTAGGCATTACATCCCAATGCAACATCTGGGGAGGAAATGTTCATGGGCCAATGGTGTAATAATGTGCGAAGCACCCCCTATACTTCTGCATCACTTGACTGAAGGGTTGATGTCACATTGATGATGGCTACATCAGGATGGAAGACACCGCACAGCCTCTAGAGCTGTTTGTTTATGTTATTGTTAGGTCACGCAAGCGGTTGCTTGAGTAGGTGGTTGGATTCAGGATGGAGGAGATCTAAGAGACAGCATGGGGGAAGAAAAGCATTCAGATACAAGTTAAACAAAACAAATACCTGTTTATTATATATATCTATAGAATTTTGCACTGACAATTATAGTGAGTCTATTAGGATTTTAGAAGCCTTGAACACTTGAGAGAGATAAACCACAAGTTGTTAAATACTACCTTGTAGGGAAGTTTCTAAGGGTGTGAGCTTGTTAATTTGATCGTCTCATTGACTGGATCATTTAGAGAAAGTTCTTGTCACTATAATCTGTCCTTGAAATGTGTAACAGTGGATGAGGAGTATCCATAGTCAAATATCCATTAGTGAAGTAGGTGAGATCCAGGCATGACTAGATCATTGGAGGAATGGGCAACAACTGACTTGAATCAGCCGTTCATTTGTATTTTAAAACAGCAACATACTGTGAGATCCAGCCTGGGGTACAGGGTAGGTTGTTACGCCTGTATCACTTACTAGGCAGCTAGTCGGTAGGACTAGTTCTCTGTCGTCTACAAGAACGGCCTTTTCCAATCTTAGGGAAATCGAGTGGCAAAGGGTCTTTAGTTAAGCCGAATTTTAAGGTGGAGGTTGGTGATGGCGAAATCACCTTCCTTACGTCAGGTTCCCGACACCAGTTTGTCAATTAATCAATCCGCGGACAAACACGCAGGTGATTATTTTATAGATTTGATTCAGAGACATTCTTTGAACAAATAAACAAGATTAAATTTAAATAAGAAATAAATCAAATAAAAGAAGTACAAATATATGTCAATGAGAGACAATAAATACAAACAATATATAAACTATAAGTCGAGAGAGATATATATATATAGACTTATATTTAACCGATATACGATCGAGAGAGAGAGCTTACAATATTGCTATTAAACATACAACCTGTTTTAGTTGTCGTTCGTCTTCTTCTCTGTAGGCAAAGGACACTTTAGAGATAAAATTCATTTACTTCTTTCCATGGGAGATCGATGTGTGCACAAAATCAAAGTATCTCTTCTAAGCGCTAACTGGATTTATTCTATGTGCCTCTTCTAAGGGCGTTGGCCATCAGGAGAAATATGTGTGGAGTCCTGACTCTTCCAGGTCTGTCGATGAACTCCCCGAATTTTGATAAATTTCCCCTATATCTCATGATTTATGACCAATCATCTGCCAGAAACTCTTTCATGTGAACGGATGAAAGGGGAATCAAAGCGGGGTGGACAGTTCCCATCTGAGCGAGATTTTTAGCAGATAAGGGAAAACAGAGGATGTTCTAACTTCCCTAGAAGGATAATAAAATTACTATTTTAGACCCGGGGCTATTCAGATCTCACAATACCTCAGGGAGGTCAAAAATTTGTGGGAAAGGTGTCATTACAAGCATTTTTATTAGTTTAATTTTTAATGCAAAAGTATTATCTTGATAAAACTAAAGTATTNTGATTTATTATATAATTAATATTATAATATTAGTATAAAATTTCTAATTTTTTAATATATATACAGTATGTAGTCCAATATTATTGAACTGAATGTATTAATACAAGACAGACAAAATTGGATTTAGTAGTATCGTTTGTTCATTTGAGATTTCACTTCATGATTCATTTACAAAATGAATTTATTAATAAAATGTATTATGAAACTGGCTTTAAATTTATACTTGAGATGATAATCTATTCAAAGCATTTTTACTGAAAGTTTTTTTTAATAAGCAAATTATTTCTTTTAAAATGATTGAAATATTAATTTGAAAATTTTTTATATTGGATTGTAAACTGAAAACAATCTTATTATTTTAATGCTGCAAAAATGTTTACATTGATTTTATGTTTTTATAAAATTATTTTCTTTTCCTTCAGGAAATAATAATATATCTAGAACTTTTTCCATTTTTTATTAAATAAATATCTCATTTCTTATTGCTCAGAAATATTACTCTGTATAACTTGGGAATCAACTGTAAATTTTTTAATATATAAATTAATAATAATTTTATTGTTTCATGTCAAATCTGATTGTTACATTAGGAATGCAAGTTTTAGGTAAGAAACTAAATGTTTGTCTTTTTCATATAAAATATTTAAATTATTTTTAGTAATAAATTTTAATTATACACATATTTACCATGTTTACCCTTGCAATTATTATGTAATAACATTAATTAATTCTTGATATTATGCAATGAATATACTAAAACAATAATATGTAAAGAGAAAACAAATGCTTACATCAGGATACCAAAAATTTATTTTATTGAGAAAATGTTTCTCAATAAAAAGAATTTTTGGTATCCTGATGTAAGCATGTTTTCTCCTTATCATTATAGTGCCTAGTTATCAAGACAGCCTTAATCAATAATATGTACAGATATAATTATAAAACTTATAAAGTAAAATATACACATTAAATATCTAAAAATAAAATTTTGTTAAACTTTCTATTGCTGAACCAATATTTATTAGAAGGTAAATTCTAATTTATATATTATTTTTTTAAGTGGATTCTATTCAATCTACTACACCACGACCACGTTCCCCACATATGAATAATGAAGAACCAATAGAATTGGCTCATTACCCTAATGCACAACGCCCGAAACCTACTGAAGTTGCTAAAATTGAGAGAGATGATTTTCCTGCTCCACCATTTCCTTATACAGATCCAGGTATTTATGAAATTATATTGAAATTGTAATTTATAATCATTCATATAAATGAGATTATTATAGTAAAAGGGGGGCGCTTCTGTCTGCCGAAGCTGCTGGCGCGTTTTTTTACTCACTTCAATTATAGGTAAAGATGTATCCTGTCAAATAATTTTATGTTAAAATATTACTTGTTTGTGCTGTGTGTTACATTATAACTGTTGGAAAATCTATCAACATAATTAATATGCAACGCTCGCCAATTAAAAGAGGAAGACCACCACTTCAAAAGTCAAAATCAACTAGTAGAAAGNAAATATATGTAATAATTGAACAAAATATTTCAATGTACAGATATTAACATTAAATTTATATTACTTCATTTTCAGAAAGACGTAGAAGATGGAGTGGAAGTTCAAGAGAAATGGATTTAGAAGAAGAAGAAGAAGAAAGTGAAATTATTGAGGAAGATACTCAGTTAAAGAAAGAAGAGGAAGAATTATCTAAGATTGCTACAGGAATTGGAAAAGTATGTTAAGTAAAACATCTTTCCAATATTTTTGTGATTGTTATGGAATAAAAATTTTTAAAATTTTTACTGGGTATTTCTGTTAAAAAAAAAGAAAGAGAAAAAAAAATGAAGTCCTCCTCCAAAAATCAATAATAATAGATTTTGCAGTAATAAATATTATGAAAAACTTATTAGAAAATAGCATAAGAAATAAGGTTAATCTTGAATACTGTACCATATAATATATCTTCAGTTTTTCCAATAATCTATTTTTCTTAAGACATATTTCTTATGTTGATTTATTGTTCAAAAAATTGACAAAATGCTGGTGAAATGCAGGCAGGTGAAATATATTTCTCCTGCTTACTATCAGTATTTGTCAATCTTTGAATAATAAAGCTAATGGACTTATTTTTTGATACTAGGCTTATTTTGAATGCCACAATTTTGATAAACAACTTTCATCATCAAAACTCCTCCCAAAGTAAATTTAGAAACTCTTTAGAGATGACAGCTTAGCTCATTTTTAAAATAACAATGAGAATTTATCTCATTCTTGATAATTGTAAGAAGTTTCAAAGCACTTAGAGTAGCTAACAATGGATTTACAATGTCATAGGAGAAACTCGTCTATAAAGCTTAGATCAATGCTGATTGAAATTGGTAGATCTGAAGAATCTTGAGAATCAAAAAATGAAGATAGAATAAGAAAATTATTAAGCTATTGGAAATGATGAAGCAAATTGACAACTTTTATAATTCTTATGACAAATTTTAATTTTTATCAATAAATAAGTTTTTAAAAGTAAGCTTGAACTTATTCTTGTAGTCAATATTTTACATTAGCAGTGGGCCACTGGGCTCATCCCAAATGACCACTTACTCTGCAACAGGTTGGTAAAACCCGTTCTCGGCTTGTCGGATGGCTAGGAGGGCAAAAATTTGAGTGGGGAGTGCGTCAGTAAGTCGGCAGGTGTTCTTCAGAGACAGGAGACAGGTTTAAAAACTAAACAAGCATTTATTTATATAACTAAGCTAGGATACATAGGTTAAATGCGATTAAATAAGTTCACTATACAAAAAGGACGCTCTAATAGCTTTACCTGCTAGTCTGAGAGAGAGTTCACAAAGCTCTAAAAAGTACAAAATACCTCTATGCGGATATGTCTAATATGCGTTCGTTGAATATGTTCGTTAATGGTGATGGAAGTTCAAATGGCTGTGGTTGGTCATATGTCCTTTCGGTCCGGAGTATGGAGACAAATATGGCACATCTACCAAGTATAACTTCCGAGTGATCGCGTGGAGCTTCCGGGGACTTGAGCTTTTATATGTTATTCGTGGGAAATGAGTCACATGATCGACTTCTGTTGACACTTACGGTGCATTCCGATCAATTAACTGTCAACTTTCCCACCATAATGTGAAAACAATCGGTGACCTCCAATATACTTCTCACCAAGAGTGGGTTTTTCCTCGGAGTTGTTTACAAATATTTTTCCGACATCGGCGTAAAAATTGCAGATTTCACAGTTATGATTCTATAATTATATCTTTATAATTTAAATGATATAAAATGATATATTTAGAAATTTAAGAATACTCATTAAAAACATATAAATATTTTATCAAATTAACTATTTCTGTTCTAACAAATAGTTAATTTGATAGGATATTTATATATTTTTTATGATGATTTATTATAAAACATTTAGTATTTTAAATTTAAGATTACTTGTCTAAATCATTTTCCTCATAAAATACAAGATCTGTTTATATAAGTTAATAAGATTCTTATTTTGAATTAAATATTCTAAAAATATAAATTGTTAACTTGAGAATACAACAGAAGTATAAACATGTAATTAAATTGTGTTAATATTTGATTCAAATGAACAATGTATTGTTGCAGAAAATTGCTTTTAGCCCTTAGTATAATTAAATTAATTAATTAAAATATCTATAACCATAAGGTAGATAATAGGAAGGGCTTATCACACCAATGACAAAGGGCACAAACGCTCAAAAATCAAAGTAAAAAATTTAATAAAACAGATAGGGTTGTACAATAAGATGATTACATAAGTATAAAAACCATAAAATCCAAAATGCATTTCGGACTATTTTCCAATGGAAAAGTAGTCCCTCATCATTACCAACTGATGAGGGACTACTTTTCCATTGGAAAATAGTCCGAAATGCATTTTGGATTTTATGGTTTTTATACTTATGTAATCATCTTATTGTACAACCCTATCTGTTTTATTAAATTTTTTACTTTGATTTTTGAGCGTTTGTGCCCTTTGTCATTGGTGTGATAAGCCCTTCCTATTATCTACCTTATGGTTATAGATATTTTAATTAATTAATTTAATTGAACAATGTATTATTTATTTTTGACATTACTTTGTCATGCTTATAACTTTTATGTTTAGTAGTATAAATTTTATCAGCTGGTACCTCTTCTCTGACCTTAGTTTGTTTTTTATGTTGACACCAAACATATGAACTATGGGCATGTATACCTTCTTGACACTTTTATCTAGAAGCTGCACTTTGTCATCTAAATTCATCATTACACCTTTCTTATTCATTAGATAGATTTGTTTTGAAACTCGTGATAATCAGTTAGCCATTGTTATTTTATGTATTGTACAAGGAAACCAAAAATCAAACATCATCACCCTCCCGTTTGGTTTTGATTTTGTTACATAGTATCAAATGTTTTAGTTTGTTTTACAGAATTTTCATACTGTGTTCAGACACACTTTTTTCTTTTTTCTTTATATCTATATTACAACTTTCTATTTTCATTTTATCTTAGTAAATTTTTTGAAAAGTAAGCTGTAGAAAATTACTTCTAATCTTTATACTATACTTTTGCTCTACTGTGAATTTCATAATGAAAATAGTCAGAATTATCCCTATGTATTCAATGATTAACCTGAATTATTCACTTTTTAAGTTAAATTTTTTTTTTGTATGTTTATTGTATTAAATATTTTTTGGTATAAATCGTTAATGTATCAATTGACATCTCATACTATTATTGATAAAAAAATATATATATATTGTTTGTGAGTTTTGATAGTTAGTGACAAAAATAAAGTAACGTTTGTTTTTTTCATATGTATTGTATTTTACAGCATAAAGGTCACAACTTTTATACAAAAGAAAGGGTAAAAAATTGCCCTGCATCTTATATGTGAAGTTGCAATCTTCCATAGGCTAATGAATTCCCCAAATGGCTTTTGATAGGCTACAGGTAACTATAATACCTAGCCCATCTTTGAATAAAAATGTTACTGTTACTTAAACATGTTACTTTTGCTGTGGCTAAGCAGCTTTTGCATGTATTTATGTTGAATATTTTAGTTGTAAATGACTTTTTTTAAAATCCTCTTTTTCCCTGATAAATGAAAGTGTGCATTCTAATTTTACTGTCTACTCTAAATATTTTTTCATATATATTCTGTGCCAAAATGGGTTGCATCTTATATGCCGTAAAATATGATATGTAACAATATATTACAATAGTTCACAATATTAAAATTATAATTCATTTGAGAAATTTTAACTTTATCTTGGTTAACCATAATGGTTGTTGAAATAACTTAAATAATAATTGATATTTCTGTTGTCATACTCAAAAAACTCATTTTAAGAATTAAACTTGCTTTTAAAATTTTTTGTTGCATATTTCAGAATCATATCTCTCAAAATTAGTTGTCTGTTTCATGTAGACAATTTATGTATTTAATTAAGTATTTGATATTTAATTTTGTTATACAGTAGAGTCCTGGAAACTTAACTCTTGATAACTCAACATTCCTTAAAACTCTTATTGTTCAAAAAAAAAAACAAGTAATCTAATTTTTACCTCTATAACAAAACACAAGGATGAAATAAGTTATAGTTATTCACTGGCAACACTTGATAATAGCATCAACTCCATGTGTTAACAAAGAATATGGACCTTTTTCCAAGGTGCTACTGCAAAGTGTCATTAACTCAAAAAGTAGCCACTGAATAGCCAATATATTTTTAAATTAAACTACAAATAGAAATAGTCACTATTGTTATGTAGTTAATATGTATGTGAATTTGCACTTATAATACCCTATGAAAATTCTACTATTTAGATTAGCATTATCACTATGCTGTAAGACTTGTCATTTTCAGTAACTCATCACCTTCTCATTTCACATTAACTTCAGTTTATGGGCCTCTACTGTATTATAAATAATAACATTAATCTATTTGTTATATATTTATTTTAAATAGGTTTTTTTGAAAACTGTTAAAGAAAGAGAAAAATTAAGAGCTTGGAAACGAGCCAATCTTGATCCAAGGAATGCTTCTCGCACTCCTTCTGCAAGTAAAGAACCACCAGTGAGACTTCGTTATGATAGTCCTGTTAATGCATGTAAGTATATAAAGACTTAAAAATAAATTCTTTATATAGACTAGTATGTTATTCACACCAAGTAATATTAATAAGCAGTAAAACTCACTGTGTCATTGTACATTCGTCGAAAGTGCTCGAATGAAAAATGCTTAATAACACCGCACACAGTGAGTTTTACTGCTTATTAATAAATTCTTTATTTTATTTTAATATAATTAATTATTATTATGTTGGGTTTAGTGGGTTATACTCGGTTCACACCGGTGGCTGTGTACTATGCCAGACCAGAGTCAAGGCATAGCAACCAAAAACAAAAATTAAATAAGTGTGTCAGTGTCTGTATTCAGGAATTTCCTAACAATGTGGCATGTATTCAATATAGTGGCCTTCTGTAGTGTGATGCATGTATTTCTACTCAATTGTAATGTTTCCTGGCTTTTGTGTAGTGTGTGTAGTATGACGCCTGTAGAGGATAGAACAATAGGTACAATAAGCACCCTATCCATTCTCCACAAAGGCATTATTTCCTGGGCGAGTTCTGTATACTTATTAATTTTTTCAGTGCATGTGTTTTGTACATTGTGATTGTTTGGAATGGCTATGTCTATAATGTATGTGATTTTATTGTGTTTGTCAATAAGTGTGATGTCTGGTCTGTTGTGGTAAATTGTTTTATCTGTGATTATGGCTCTGTCGTAATACATTTTGTGCGTGTTATTTTCCAATACTGTCTGTGGAATATACTTGTAGTATGGTTCGTGGATGTCTGCCAATTTGTGTTTCTTTGCAAGCTCTTGGTGTATTATATTTGCTAC